>NW_019211457.1:3840891-4074490 GCF_002443255.2 Varroa destructor
TATATATAATAACAACGATAGCAACAATACATTCAGTTATGGAAATAAAATCTCCTGTAAATACCCATACAACTACGCGAGATTGCCCCTACTTTATATAGCAGAAATTATACTGCGGTCGAACGACTTTTTGGTCCTACACCCACATTTGCGTATTGTTTCCCTTCAAATCCGCCTATTTCACTTTTGATCTCCACTCTTTAACGGCCGTTTCCTTCGTTCCTGCTGATAATTGAATGTGCTCGTGTCATGCCTAGATATATACCGTTGCCACGGATTTCGATGGCCTCAGCCAAGGCAGAAGGGCGTGACTTGGCAACACAATGAGATTTAATGGAGAATCTTTTTCTCAACGCTTTTTCTACACGTCGCACAAATAACGGCATCCTTTCTCGACACCACTTGCCAACGTCTGGTCCGTTGTATAGCACCCGGTCGATGGAATAACTAAAATAATCCTCCTCAGCAGCGGTGTCTCGTAGTGCTAAGCAATCTCCAAAGGAAGGAAGAGGAACGGGCAACTATAAATCTACATTAAATTTATATTATTTACAGGGCATAACAATTAACTAGCGATATTGGGTCGCGAGTTAAAGCGTGCTAGTCAAAGTTCAACTCTCTTTTTTTTAGGTAGTACTTAAGTCACATCCTTGTCATAATTCACTTCGGAGTTTTATTTTATACCGTTTTTCCAGGACCCAATTATATGGCAATATCACCTTCTTCCGCCGAGTGTAAACATTGTTACGTAGACATATAATTACGTAATATAATAATATAGTGCGACCGATGGGCCGCTCACAGGTCGAACACAGTCGTGAGTAAGCGCACAAATCACATTTGAATAACAGACAACAAATTACATCTGACCCGTATGCCGTGCACCAGCTATACTTGAGAGTACTGTTCGCCATTGTGTGTATTATATGGTAGATGTCTTTATGTCGCTCGTCTATTAATTGCATTAGTATTGCTGCTTTCGCTGGCGCCATCGGCGCTATAGACGCCACCGTGTTTGCTTTGTGCCGTGTCGCCTCCGTGGCGGCGTGCGGCTGACGCCATAGACGTGGAGCCGGACGCATTAATAGACGCTTCTTAACATGTCGCTCAGGTAAGGAGAGGAGCAAAAGCTATGAGCCGAATCAGGGCGGTGGATACAGCGTTCCAACACGTTTTCTAGTGTAAGGAACGTACTGCATTGAGTAGCAGCGTCACGCGGCGCGGTCGCTGACGCGCCTCTAGTGACGACAGCAGAAAAGGCTTGGTAGCACAAAAGTAACAACAACAGCTAAAGCAGCAATCGCAATCTCGGAAAGCGATTTTCACTTTGCCAGCAGGAGCTGCTATGCCTGATATACCCCTCCCCATTCAGCTGTCTATTAAGAGGACATCGTCGTTATGAGGTGCAACGTCAAAGTATGCGGACCGACGAAGGCCACCATTAGTGGACGCGCCGACGCTGCCGTTGCTTACCATAATAGATCCAGCCTCACCGATACCTTTACGTTGCCATTGATATTCGCCGGCGACGCAAAGAGACCGGCGAAATGAGGTATAGAGCAGGGGCGGCAGCATCTGGTAAATATATGCTGACCTACATCTATAAGCATAGCTTCTCATAATGTCAATGGGTACGCTGATACGATGAGCAGATGAACAGACTGATCATGTTTTATTATTGGAAACGTACCGTATTAGCCGTGCGAATGAATGAATCTCGCTTGAATGGGGTTCTTGCATGCGGGCTTTTTCTAAGTATAGGAAACAAAGCAGAAGTCGGAGGCGCAAGGAAGATAAGGTGTTGGAACTGTAACATCGAGGAGAGTTTGACCTGGAGGGAAGATATTAGTATGGTGGGTGCTGCATTTATTAGTTAGTATGTTCTTCGTATCACTCTATGTGATGATGGATAGCAATTTGTTTTAGTTATAGAATAGTATATTGGGAGCATTTTTATGGCATAGGTTGTAACTTCAGATGAAAATATCACCATGATGGGATAATTCCATGTAATATAAAACAGTATGGAATGCTGGCTATTTTTTTTCCGAATAATTAAAGCCCTGTTAACATTTTGCGAACCTGGCCATAAACCTACGATTTTTAAGCTGTAGTCGCGACTCTGAAAGACCTTTGCGCCTATCTTCTTGAAAAAGACAGATTTATTTTCTTATTAGAAACATGTAGAGGGCTTCACTCGAATGCGCTTAAACATTAAATCAAGTTTAATTGATCTACATAAAGAGATTCAACTTCTAAAGCCAACCCTTCTGGGGCCCGTTGCACCGAATAGGAAAAAAGGATAGCAATTACTGCCAACCCAGATCTCGTCTACTTTACACAGAAGCTCGGTCAAAACCCTGCCCAGGTATGTACATCAGTTACGAGAAAAATTCTGCTTAACACTGGGGAATCTCCTTGCAGTAGTTTGTTTCTATACTGATTGTTCTGTCAGAGTGATGATAAAGAGTTGGGATCGCAACGGCTGAATTAACTCCGCAAAAAGGCTTGTGAGGGACCTTGAGTTTCTGAACAAAAGTCAGGACCCAGCACGATTACTTGACTTGGTACTGTTTTGAAATTGTGGTAGCGGATCGTAACTATGACATCCTCATTTTTTGCTTTTACTGTTTCGCTATGTCTGCTCTTTCCAATGTTTCCATCTCTCGGTTATAAATTTACCAGGACCAGTTCTTTTATCATCCTTTTCACCTGCATTATAAATTTCATTTGTTTTCGTCTTTGTTACCCAGCCCCATTTCCAGCCTCTTCAGCGCGACTTGTTTCCGCTTTAGCTTGTCGTAATCGCCTTCGTTGTTCTTATCTGATGACTCGTTAGCATCAGCAGCTAAACGGTGCAGTTATCCGAGCTCAAACAGCTGACGCGGATCCCTATCCATCGGTCTCTGTTCCCTACTGTTGTCCTTTCTTCGTCTCCGAAAGTCTTTAAAAGCCTCCAGGTTAAATCCGAATTTAAAACTGCTCTAGATCAGAACCCCTCTGTCTTCGGTAGCCCGATTCTTCCAAATAATCTTCCCCGCTACGCACTCGACTGCTACGCCTTGACTGACGCGCCCCTTTTTTTATTGCCCTATATCAACTATCATCTCCTATCTCGCCAGGATCATATTCTCTATCCGTCCGTGCGAGGCGGCTAAATGAGCACTCAGTATGGGCCTCCAACGCGCGAATATGCAGCAACGAAACTTCAGTCGTTGCAGCCGGCACTGGCTTGATCGTTCAGCCAAAGGCGCTGGACTGATAGCGGATAGAAAAGAGTCGTAGCAGACGAAGATGACGGTGTCGAAGTCAGAACCGGCGGCAGCTACAGCCCCAGCGACCATAACAATTGTGGTGCTTCTCGTTGCCAAACGGACCGGACACTACTTTGCCCTTTCCTTTGCTTTTCCCTATTTTGTTAATGTAAAAAGAGGGGAAGGGAGGAAAACAATGACTTGAACAGGACGAAAAAGGCTGACGGAATAAGTGCAATTTGATTGAGAAACATCGAGTTGTGGAAATGGAGCACGGGAAGAAAAAGGAAAACGAAGTACCGGGGCGCAATCGTGACAACATGATGAACTAATGTGAGATTTTTGAGTTGAATAGTAATTGCTACTAGGCCTGGCAGTAGCTTCAAATAGAAGACAGGAAAATTATCCCTTTCGTGTAATGTACGTGAACATAGATGGAGCACAGTTATTTCTCTTCGTGCTCGCAGTGAGCTTAATTTAGAAATGATTTTGTTGGGACGCGCTTCATGTAAAGGCGTGCAGGAGATTAGCAGCTACTAGGTGTCGCCTATTTACTACATAACAGAATTTTGTTTACGGAAAGGCTTTAGTCGCCAAATCATTTGCATGTTCAGGCGGATATATGATAATAACTTATAATTAGCATGATCGTATGATATAGTAGATCCAAGTTTCGTTTAAATCAATCCACTTCCTGATCAAAAAGCAAACGCTTTACGGTCGGTAGTCTATTTCAGTACACCTTATTGATATAACAAGTGCTAATTAGATATCTGCATAATCTAGAAGTTTGATTAGAGCTCTGAATGTCGTAAGAACAAAAAGCTTCTAATTCGCGTCTGTAAAATAGCGTTCAAGAGAACCGATCTTCAATAACAAAATCTCAGCTTATCTTTAAATACTCATATATTTAATAGGCGTCGTTTTCGGCTGAACATCGATAAAACGAGAGACAGAGAAATGAACGAATACTAGAAGAGCATTTTAGGTTAAAAAAGCCTTGCAGAGATCCTCTAACTTGCCTTATTTCCAGTCATTTATATACCTGTTGTTTTCGCGCAAATAGTTCAACAGCCACGTCAAACTATTACATTTAATATTAAAGATATTATCCCTACCACTACCATATAATTTGTATGCATACGTATAGATATATAGCGCCCACTATCTTCTAGTTTGCCTGTCCGCTTGGTTGCTGCACACTCTGTCATGAACTGCTTACTGGTCACCCAATTCCGGAGGGAAACGTTGGTCAGCGTAGTAGTAGAATCACTAGGCTCGAACTCACTCGCTTGTAGCCCGCAGCAACAGGCCTCTCTTCCTACCTCTGAAACCTCTCGACACTTCCATTCTTCCCTTATTTCGGTAACTGCACCAGCCAGTTCGAAGCACCGCCAGCATAAAGCGCGTCCGGTCCCCAGCGTCCCCCTGTCGTAACCGTTGTGCTGTTGAGGCTCTGTGAAAACGCTCATCAGCAAAGGGCGACTAGATTCCGGTCGTAACAGGCCAGACGCTCAGGCTGAACAAGCGCGAACCTAGTAAGAAGCCTAGACTGGTCAACTCCTGCTACCTAACGCTGGGAGTACCGCCAGATGTTTCTAGCTTTGCTGCCGCTTGCTGGACCCGTTTAATAGGACTGTTTGCCTGGCAAAGGATGTTTGCTGAGTAAAAGATGGAGAGCACCTCCACCCGCAGCAGTGAGGTGAGTTATGCTGCCCTCGCAGCAGAGTTTCGTTGGCTGGATCTAGCTCGCCGGGCGTAGAGATGGGTGTTCAGCGGCACGAGGGATTTACCCAGGGCCACAGCAACAACCGAAAGCACCGTATACATGGACTGGAGGGATTCGGTGAGGCAGACTAGGTCGCTGCTGGTACTGCTATTACAAGTGGGTCAAAAGGTGGACGCCAGGTTACAGTAAGGGATAGGTAGAGTGGGTAAGATCGGGGAGAGGGAGAAGAGCGAAAAGTCCTCAAGTTCTCTCTATTACTTGCTCTAGGGAAACACTGCTGCTCTCGTCTAAAGCTGACTTGAGCAACTGTAGAAACGACAGTGACAGCAGCCCTAAGTAATTTAGCCCGTGACAAAAACGTAACTTCTTCGTGCACCCCAATCCAAAAAGGAAGAGGCAATATCATCTGTGTGTACAGCACACGCTAACAGCTTTAAAAATAAGAACATAGAACATATTGCATCTCAGCCGTGAGCCCCGAGCCCCTTCGCATCATATAATATGGGCATAGCGTCTGCTTTGGGCACAGTAATAGAAAAACATTATTGAGAGCATATAGAAGCAGCAAAATAATAATAAGCTGGAACTATACACTGTCTACATCGTATGGACAGATGGGCTTCAACTGAGGGTAGGCCTCGAGCTATGCCGGACCAATGACAGCAGCAGAGCGCTGTCCATAAAACAGAGTTATATTACGGGGACTGTTACCTTACAGAGGTAGCGGTTTTCTCAGCGGCGGAAAGGCTCATCAAGGTCTATTCAGATCTGCTGCTTTTCTCAATAGCTCATATAGGATATAAGGTATCGTGTAGTAGAAAGCACGGACGAAGTGTGTAAATGGAATTGCGTTTCTGAGAATATGTTGTGAAGAATGAAAAACTCCCTGTGTCACACTGAATCCAACGAACGCGGATAGACACTCCAATTTCCAACGACGATTTTTGAGCGTTGAAAAACAAGCTAAATGTGGTAACTCTGGCAGAGGCGATCAACTCGATAGTATCCTTGATGAGTGAGTGCTACCGTGAAGGAAATATTTCCAGATAACTGCGATTTCCGTCTAGACGAATTGCTTTTAAGTTATGCTATGTTCATATATACGGCCCATTTGTATCGAAGAACTAAAAGGGTAGTCCCAGCTCGGTTGGCTTTCCCAGCGATAAAATTCTTTGTGGTCTAACATAGCCCATCGTTTCTGTGTGTGTATAACAGTGAGTACAGAAGAAATAGCTTGCCGTAAGTTGTCTGACAACAAGCCGACTACATAGTATCTGAATTCATTCATTACAATAGAAGAGGATAAGTTCCTAAGTGCATTTGTTCCATTTTGTTTGAAAATGTTCTTTATATAGTAATTGTTCAACCATATTTTTTGCTGATTTATGTAAATGCAAACGGTAGGATATGTGACATATGGTGAGCGCGATTGGCTTCGAAAACCACACATATGGTAAATAGGGAACTTTATGTCGGTAGTCGCTGCCGCGTGTTAATAGAATTTCTCGTTATTTCAATTATTCTTATTACTACTTAGTCGTTTTATTTCAGTTAAATGGCGTGTGTTCACGTCCACCTTGGCAGGTGGGTGGCGTGATAATTTACAAGGTCGCCGAGTAAAAATATGGATAAAGCAGTGGATCAACTTTTGAGCGATTTTGATCAGACTCGACTGATGTACTGTGTACTCGATGTGCGTTTGGGCAACAGTGACTGCGCGCTCTGACCGCTGGTTGACAGGTAGACTTTCGAATCCTACACTATCTAATCATTGCACAGTCGTATATGACACATACGATGTGCCAGTCGTACGTGTGTGAACTCGCAAGAGAACGTGCTTACCGATAACATTTTACGTAATATAACAGAATTTCGGGGGTATCTGATAGTTAATATTTGGATTTACAATAGTAGTTCAGGTGTATCGTATCATGCACACGTTTAGCAATACGTTTGCAAATTGTTCTACTGAGGTAATCGTGAACATTCCATACAATTTCAGTACTAGCCAATCGTCCACTCGTTTGAGGTTTTTTTTTTCCTATAATTTCATACATGAACATACTTCCAAATCTAGTGTTTATGTATCTGTCCTTCAAAGCAATGCACAGCTCGACGCCGGATAATTACGAGAGCAACATATATACTTTGCCTTCACGACTGCGGGTACTTTTTCAGCGTCAGCGAAGCTAAAAGGAGTTCACTCTGTTACTTGATCGGTTTGTCTTTGACTCCCTACTACAGGCGTTAGATGGCAGCTTCAAAATCACATTTGAGCCCATCTTCTCTTGGTCCTCCCCTCTAAAAGCAGCGGGACCTCTCTTGACTTGGCTTTCCTCTCAACGGACCCCACAGAAGGTATCGGAGGCGCTCTCTTTTACCAGACGACCCCCTATCCCCCGCACAGTTTCACCGCAACAGCACCAGCGACTAGCGCTAGTGCAATTGTTCACTACTGCAGTCCTTTAGTCGGTAACAGTCGAAGAAAAAGAAGCCGCCGCGATATGTCATCGCTTGTGGGATCGTCACGGGATATCCAATCCCGCTCAACTCGAAACCGCTATATATAAGAATAGGGTTTTGCAGGCAGCCACTGTTCGCGCTCGCGGCCGGATGGGTTGACGCTGGGCAGGAGAAAGTGGGCAAAATTTCCTTGTACAGTGCTTGTGTGTATGGTACAGAGATGATTAAATGATCGACCAACGGACCAGAAAACGAGTGTAGATCGTTTTCAAAGCAGAAATACGTTCAAAAATATAGTTACTAAAAAAATTTTTTTATTAATAGTTCAGTTTTGGGATTGTTGGAGGGAAATGCATTTCCTGAACAGTGAGTGAACACATCTTGATACTTAGTAATATTATTATTACAATTATTTGTAGGATAATCTCTGTGCTTGTGCAGAGATCATACTATATAAAGGTTCCTTAAAAATTAGACCAACGTCACGTATCTCGAAGCGCCTTAGATGCTCCCAGCCCCAATCCTACGGGTGGAAATATATGAAGACCATGCAACGATACATTATACGAATGCGACATGGTGCCAGCTGCCACAGTCCTGCGCACTGATCCAACCTACCCAATTGCACGAGTTCACAAAGCTAGTTTACATCGCACTCGATGCGAGCAAGAGAAAAGCTCGTTTTTTTTATACGAGGCCATGTTGCACGCCAAACATACAATCTGACATCGTCCGAAGGCGATGGCGTAGGCCTCTTGCAATGATTGGGCTGTATAGCGTACGGAGGCATCGCGTTTCTCGTCGTTTAGGCATCATATCACCCGCCACCTAGTTCAGCCTAGGATTCGTTCGTATTACTGTGTGCCAATATGCTGAGTATATACATTTGTATATACGTGGGTATATATACATATATATTTATTGTATATCTTGCTATGCGAAATGATGTTACAGCCGGTAGGAGTTCATCCATAGCGTCATTGAGACCAGGCTATGGTCTCTATTGGCTTTGTGGCCTGACGGCACTACAGTCCATCTCCAAGGCTCTTCAGTGATGCCAAACGGCGTCAGCAGTCACGAATCTTTTCGTATGAATGGTGACGATGATGCAGATTTCCACTCGTACCCTATTCGTGGTGACAGTCAAGATACTGACATGAGACACAAAACCAAAATGCAGCTAAATTGCTGGTGTAGTATTTAAGAGCAACGGCCTATCATGAGCTTTAGCATTCAAGCGATCTCGTTCCATAATCCCTTTTTGTAGATTATCAAGCAACGGTCAGCCTTTTCATAGAGTGAAAATAATAGAATGTCAATGGCAAGCCATACCAAGAGGTTGACGAAAAATATAGTTAGAAGAGTATAATCGTTCTTGAGTAACCCTGGTGCGTCGCATACATGTCCAGAAATAGTTTGTCAGCCTCTTCCATGTCTGCGCGCACTGTTTGTGTATCCAGCAGGCCAATCGTAGCTTCGGTAAGCTTAATGGCCCACACCCATAGTATTTTGCTTCGTTCGCACAGAGCCACCTAACAGAAGCATTTTACGGAAACAGCATTCACGGATCGAGAAGAGTCACCATTGCTCACGGGTTCCACTTACCCTGAGTTTGTACAGTTCTCTGAGAACACTGGAGGCCCGTTATGAGGATCGGCGTTAATGCTGGAGGCCGCAGGCGACGATGCGGCTTCTCTTCGAACCGAACCGATAGTTACGATCGTGTACTAATATTGTGCTCCGTTTAAGCTCGAGGATATCTCTACTAACTAGGGCGACTGCAGAACGATTCCAGAACCGAGCCATGACTAAGCGCGCAGCGAGCGCGAGACACGACGTTGCACCCTACCATATAGCCCCTCACTATGGCTCTTCGTATATGCAGTATTTGAGGTGCTATTGCTGCTTTCCTTCTTAGCTGAGATCCTGATCCTGGCCGGAGCCGAGTGCTACCGCTACAGCGGCCGCCATCATCAGCAGCAGGAACAGGCCATCTGCCGAAGCACTCACCCCCCCCCCCCCCCCCCCCCTAACGGTATCCTACGCACGGCCACAAGCACAAAGTACTCTGGTAGAAAGCGCCATATTGCTAAGGAGCCGGAGCGCATTCGAGTAGTCGAAGCGCTCCGCGCCGAATTGAGTCTACCCCAGTTTACCGAAGCCGAGCCTTCGTTGCCTACCGATTTGGCCATTGCTGACAGTGATGGTGGTGCTCTACATCAGATGCAGGCATACAGAGAGGCACATGGTTTATTCTGTAGTTCGTACATATAGAGCAACACTCAGAAAGTGGCAGGCTCATCGTACGCTTCAGTGTTCACCCCGTCGTCTCCTTAACTCGCCCCTCCCCGTCCTGTGCACACGCCTAATACATTTGCTATAGGTTTACATATATATGTATGCATGTGTGTCAGCCGGCAGCAAACACGCGAGCAAGCTGGTACACGATTCAGTCCTGTTCTATTCCGTGGGTTTTGCTCAATCCTATGAGGCCATCGTATGACTCGCACCGCATTACAGATCGTGGCTGTGAGATGGAGCTACGACGGCCCCGAATCGCATGCTTTCATAAGTCTATAAGAAGGGCTGCTCTCCCATTGCCAGTCCCTTTGAATCCAATTAATGTAGAACTTCCAAAATCGTGTCGCATCATGTGATGTGCGTTGTTGGCTGAGGTTTGTAAAAGCGACTGCCAATAGTTGTAGCAGCAGTAACAGCATCAAGCACGAAGCGCATCGTTGTAGCCAACAAGCCGTTCGTAAACCCCTGAGGCCGTCGAAGGAAGGGGGTAATGTGGGAAGAGGGCGAATTCAAAGCCGCTCGCTCCCTAAACACAATCGCGATTAAAAGTACTATCTGAACGATGAACCCCACGCTCGGCCCAAGGCTGGCGAAAACCTTGCCGGTTTGAACAGGCAAAACAATGAATAGTACGACGTCTACGAAGATCTGTTTGTTACCGTCCGCTAAAGAAGATAGCGCATTATATAAAGTCCAGTAAAGATAGTGACGAAAGTCGTTACTGCGGATAACGAAAGCGATGTGTGCTTTAAAACTAGCAAGATTCGTCCGGATCACTCAACGCTTGGTGTCGATTACTACTGCCGCATTTGTTTTGTGCATGGATGTAAGACACGCGCGTGAAATATTCAGCCATCAGTGCGAAGACATGATATTTATTAAACAGCTTCGTGTCACTAAGGTTTTATTTGAAATAAAAATATATATGCTATTTATACTAATAATAAAGAACATTCTATTTATTTTTATTAGTCTACGTTGCAAACACCTCTGGATGCAATAGTAATATCACATATGTTATTGAACTGCGTCTATTTGTTATAAATCATCGAAATCATCGAACAAACGACGTAGGGAAACAACCAATGGGTAGAAGGTCTAGGACGCGGAAAATGCCCTCTTATTTGCGAATGTCGCCTAATAAGAACCTTTGCACTTCCTTTGTGTGCAAAATTCTGGCTCTGTGTATCGCAAACTATTTGTTTATCATGGTTACTAATCATCGGCGTGTCTTGACCCTGCCTTGTCCATTGATCCGGCCCTTAATGCCCATATATAATATATGAACTATTAAGTAACTATTATAGCTGCTCCATCATGTATATTTGTCAAAAAGTGGCTGCTTTGACAGTGGATGCATAATACATGAGATTTTTTGCAAGGCTCTCCGATAGTAAAGGAGGGAGGGTGCATCGGAGACAATGGGCATCCAATGGGCCTATTTATATTATTCATAACAGGATTTTTGTCAATGCTGACTGCTATCATATTGAAGAGGCTAAATAGAGGCACAAAATAGAATCCAAAAACAAATTTGTCCGTAGCAATAGACGCAGATAAAATCTGTTGCGGAAATTGAAGATGGGGCTGAAGGTCAGTTGAGAATAACTGGTCACGTTGCAACCACGCTATGTATATAGATATATAATTTTTTTAAAACTTTTCCCGGTTGAAGAAGTGATACCATGTCCGAGATAACATGCTTTTACATTTAATATTTAGAGAAATGCATTAAGCAATGTAACGTAATTGTGTTTGTTTGTTAGCAATATGATTATTTGGATATTGGTAGGATCTGTAAATGGCCTGCAAGTTCTAGTAGCCTGCTAAGCAGTAACGATTCAACGAAGCCCTTCAACTGTTACCAGAAAGAGCTGGAAGCCGGAGAGGTGCCCAATAGGAGGACTATTACCGTATCAAGTTAAAATAAATGAGCCGTCCAGGAGGTTTTCACCGTCCATCTTCTACATCCACTTGTTTTCATGGCAAGAAAGAAGACACCGATAAACGGCCTGTAGTCTACATAGGGTACAGCAGGACCGTCAAGGGACACCCGGAGCGATACCCTATCACCGCTGATTGCCGAAACAAACTCTTTTTGAAGTTCGCTATTAGAAAGGTTTCGTAGCTACCCACAGATAGCAGGCAAGCATTTCTCTGTGTTCAATCTGTTTTACTTGGACATAATGTAATAATAATATCAAGTTGATTATATCGCTAGACTATAAAATGGTTCTCCCGACAGAATGTTGTTAATGTATACGAATCTTCATGTGACATGATATATTTAGCTGATTGCTTTTTTATTACGGACCTTATACACATATATAATAGTATATTGATTGCATAATTAGCGTGTCTTGAACAACAACGTACTACATCTATCATACGTTATGTATGATGACGATTATCCCTAGGGACGATTGGGACAATTGGCGGTACAAGTTTCATGTATGCATGTTATTGATTCTCTAGGCTCCGTAAGTGGTGCTTGTTTTATTTGTTTAACTCTATATATACAATGTTACCTGTGTAAAGCGATATACTATGATATTTTACTCTATTGTATGGGGTAGAGCACCCCATCTACGTCTGATCTCAATATCCTGGCATTGTGTCGTCATTAGACACAACGTTGTCCGTTGCAGAACAAGGAGGGCACAACACGGCACGAATTATATACACAGATATAATAAAAAACCTTTCACCGCTATACAGTACAATGGCAGTAGCATCAGAAACAATGACGAATAAGAGAGACTATAAAAGCAGAATCGGCGCATCCATCGTACGCAGCCCTCTGCAAGAGGACCGCAGTAATGCGTATTGAATATGCACCCGCTCTAGTGACTGGCTGACTCTTTGCATCAGGCAGTGCGTCACCGATACGTTCAACGTGGAGGGTGACAGCTTGCCTTTCAAGGCACTAAATCCATATTCCGGTACATATTATTGTGCTTAGCATACGTACCTTATCTAATTACATACGTATATACTATACAACCGATAAGCTAATGTTTGTAAGGGCAGATTCAGTCATACTAAAGGTAACCAGTTGGCCACAAATGATAGCTTTTACAAAATATCTATTACTACAACTAACACTACGACGACGTTGAATAATACGGGAACAGTGGCCGCACTGAACGTAAATAGCAGGGATTCGTCGTGCGGCAACGGGCATCTCTACGGGCTGGGTGAGCAGGTTGATCTGTGCTAAAAAAAAAGAAACCTACTCAGCAGACTTACTATACCTAACTGAAGAGGTCGTATACACTTCCACGACCTATCAAACTCGTCTCGACACGGTAAGTTTCCGCTTAGACGCTCGTTCTCACTTATTCGAGTTTGTCGCCGCATTCGTACTCCAGCGATTCTGCAGCCTCGATAGTGTACTTCAGTCAGAATCCATACCCAGCTCTACTACACGCTTATACAGCGTCACGCCAACGATCGTAGCGGCTGAGCAGCCGACAGAAGAGGATGGAAGGGGGTGATAGGGGGTCTCAAAAGGCTGTACGTCGTAACTGTTCGCTCGCTGACCTGAGGAAAATTATTTGGCAAGTACTGTACAAAACCCTTAAGACCTAGTTCTGTGGTTCTAAGACCCTTCGTGTTCTTTGGCTGACTACACTATGAGGGAAGGGATTGAAGGGGAATAGCGCTCATACTCTGCACGCTTGCATACTCAAGTTAGCTTTGCAAACTTGTGAATTTCTCTCTTGAACGGAGGCAGCTAGTCTGTACAGCGCTAGTCGAAATAATATGAAAAATCCATGTAAAAATCCAGTATGCAGGTGGGCAGTACACCGCTGGACGTTAATTTCGAATAGGGCTTTATACGTAATAATGTAAAAGTTAATATACAGTTGCCTTGCGTATGGAATCAAAATATGAAAGTATCAGAGACTTGAATAGTTTAAGTTTACGACAATGGATTTTGTTTTTGTTTATCTCTCGGGAGGTGTGTCTTTTATTTGGGTCTCTTAAAAAATCGCATCTCTTTTTCGTTGGGTAGAATCGAGTTGCACCGACTGCGTACGTATTTCAAGAATAAATAATTCTAGAGATGGCGTCTTGAAAAATCGTCATCTAGTCGTCTTGTTTGCTCAGGTGCGAGATGCCCCAGGTGGTTCTCGTCCACCTTTTATGTGTTCATAAGCATAAACTGGCAAATACTTTACTACTGTGTCATTATATGAACGACCAATAACATTTAAAAGAGGAACAAAGCGACTGTCGCTAGCTGCCTTTGGGAGTTGTACGGGAGCCGCAGTTTCCCTCTAGCTCACGATTAGGCTTTTCATCTGCTAGCAACGCCACCCCCCTTATTTAACGGTACCACTTTGCCGCGGTTCTGCAGAATATGTCAAGGAGAGCTTGAAACGATCTTACAGGACAGGAAGAGGCAATCCGCTACCATGGAAGCATATGGATGATTATTATTTTTTCGTCCGCGGAGTCATGAAAGGCAGCACATAATGACCCCAAGAGATCCTATTTGCAACAGAATGTCGAGCCATACAAACGACACATCGATGACGGACCCCTCAAACGCGACTCGATCGTGTCACGCGCGATGACATTTCGTTACCGAGAATCTCCCTATAATGACATAGTCGGTTGAAAGTATAGCAAGCTGAGTAAGCACAGCAAGCTAAAATAAATGTTTGAGGTTCAAATCCCCTCAGATTGTATCTGACAGGTACAGCAACCTGCAGCAGGAAGTCTGCTTCACACAACATCGACTTCCCATATTAACAGACAAAGTGTCTGCCACATACAATAGACGAGCCAAAATTCAAATAAGTAACAGTATCGGCTCATTTTGTGATGACCTCAAATGATGTTTATTTTCCGACCCACTCCTTCTCTGTCTTCACACTCCGAACTTCCTGACACGAAAATCGCTATAACCAAATTCACACTCGCAAGTTACATTGAACTCTATGAAATAGAAGCATCGAGTCCCTGTCAAATCAGGCTAATAAGCTGTCTTTTCTGAACACAGCAGACATGGTACTCGGCTTGCGCGAAAAAGTCAGAAGGAAAAAGAGTCGAAGAAAAACAACTCGTCTCTTGACGGCAAAGACCCCACCGCACGGACGCCTTGGCATCGTTCGCCCGGTCTATTTATTCTGTTGTGTACCGGAGAGCTGGACATCGTGCAAACCTAGGAAGAACGAAAGAAGGCAACAAAGACTGCCCCGCTGCATAAACAATAGGTGGCAATCGAGCTGGTAGTTATTCGCGAAAGCCCCTTCAAACCCAGTAGTACTGCTGAGCCGGGATGTCAACTATTCGGTAGCAGTCAACCATTCAGCGAGCACCGAGGCAAGCCCCAAGCCTAGGGCAGACGTGTCAACATGAAACAAGTTTGTTTTTTGCAAATGGTTGGATAAACATTGAAATTAGCTTTGGGTGAACACGAATAGGCGTACATTGGCAACCGCTATCGGATAACTTATTCTCTTTATTTTTGAAAGCAAGGGTCGGGTTTGAGAGAAGCTAGTTTTTCGCAGTGAACGATTTTTTACTGATTAGAACGATTAACTACGCTAGTGCGTGTGTTCTCTTACGGATCCCTAAAAAATTGTCAAGGATTAATCACATGGCGACTCTATTCGTCGCATCGTACTGAATTTCCACCTTTTTCTCGCTATGTAAAGATCCTACACTAATCTTGGTGTCTTTTCAGCTTCATATTTTGTTTTCTTTATCTGATACATTTTTCATACAAATTTGAAGAACGACTTGCATTACCACAGGGCTTAGCGGCCGAGTCTTCGTTACTCGGCTACCGTATTACCCATTGCCACTTAAAGAGCTTACTTTTCCTCATAGCCATTTTGCTTTTCCAATATACTTTCTTCTTCAAATTCTCTCTATTTTTCTCGCCATATCTAGGAATGTGCGTCCTTTAGACGGTCATCTCCGCTTCTCCCCTCGAACAAACTTGAGGTGGTTATGGTAGTCGGGCCGTCTTGGGCTGCCGCGGCTGTTGCCCCTTTCGTCGAAGATATTTGCCCAGCTATTCACATAGCTGCTCCCAGCCCGCTAGTGTCGTGCCTCAAGTTTGACGGGGGAGTGCCGACGGAAGTGCGGTCTTTCATGTGGCGATGCCATTCTGTAGTGAACGCTGACGGTGGTTGCAGCAGCCTTGGTCGCTGCTTTTGAGACCCTCGATGGAGAGCCTCCTACGTGCACTTGCCCGCCTGGCTCGGAACGCGCTTATAGAGAACACGCAACGAAGAAGCGGCTCGAAGGATGGAGTTTTCGCCCCTCTTTATATACAAGTAGCAATCAAGTTTAAGAACGTAAAGGACATAAAGCACCCCGTCCCCCCCGTTCGTTTATTCCCTTAAATCGAGCTAAAGAACGAAGCCGTACTATGGGGGAAGGGGGGAATACGAGGAGGAGGAGGAGGATGAAGACGACGACGCTTAAAGGCTCCGTCGTCGATTAGAGATGTGGAACGATTCCCTACGGACGCCTACGCGGTTCGTGCTAAGGGAAGACACGGACAGCAGCAGATCTTCTCCATCGTCGTCTGCTTTGTGGTTGTTGTTGAGAGACCGAGCGAAAGGAAATGAATGGCTCGAAGAATTTTCGTGACGCCCAGGACGATGACTACGGGCGAGGAAATAAGCTGCCGTCATACGCTGGGGTACAAAAAAGCTGGGCTAGTTAGTTATCAGGTGTGAAGTGCAAGAGATGAGACCAAACGAAGCGGTAGGAGCGAGCAAAGATAGCGAGAGTTGGCGTTGGCGGAGGGCAAAAGAAAGAGTATACCCCTCAAGCTTACCAACGCTACACAATGGGCTAAATGGAGAGAGAAGCGCTAATATGGCCATGCAGGTATTCTCCCTATCGGAGAATCTACTTCTGATTTCGTCGAGGATGTTTCTTCTTCACATCAAAGTATCACAATGTCGAACCCATCTTCTATATGCTTTAACTGAAAGGTCACTTAAGGTTCTGAATTTTTAGCCCGTAGTGCGTTTCACGCCCATTTATTGTTAATCTTTAACTCACCAATAATGTGAACCCTGACTTCACGTCGTTTTGCTTATACTTCGTTAGAGTCCTATACTCTTTGCTATTCGTAACATTACAATAATCTTGCAATGATAATTTGCGAAAGCGATTTCCGAAACCACTCATGGCTTGAGTGCTCTTACCAAGAGCATCATTGCAATCTTACCAATTTTGCCCTGATCCAAAACGGGGAGCACAGAGTCTTCACCTTATACCCTCACACCAGCATGCGTCAATTACGTTCACGTCGAGCAAAACGTTTAGGTACTCGAAGAACTCTCAAAATACCCCCAATAAGTCGATGACTTCACTAGTTTTCATTTGTCGCAATAACAGCGCACGATTATCTTGCGGTTGGCTGGCAGTGTTTGCCTGTCCGGGTCAGCGGCTACGCAACTTTCAGCTCATCCGTTATCGTCGCTTCTAATACTCGCGCCGAGAATCTAAAGCGTTGGCTTGGGTCTGCAACGCTATTTAATTACATCTATCATCCGATTTGGTCGTACTGACTGTGCAGGTTGTTACATCCAAATTAGATTGTCGGCACCCGCAGGGCGTGTGCGGGCGATAGAATCATCGGCCTTAAAATTCTGCCGCCGCTTAGGTCCCCTAGACTGACAAAACTGGTACTCGTAGATTTCGCCGCCTCGCTATTTCACTACTTTCACTGACGTTGAGCCATCTATTCGAGTATTTTTACGTATATATAAACTGTATAAATTACTGCCCTGCTTCTGGTAGAACCGTCCATTCAACCTGCCAACTACTGGACTGGTTGACCTCACTCGAAATACATACCTCGGCTTGTCAACGACCTGATCAGCGCACCCGTCGCCCGATTGATGGTGGATGAAGTCTATACTTCACACGGTCTTTCGTTGGAGAGAACGATCCCGACTGCCGGAGTAAGCCTGTTTCCAATAATAGTGTCGCACTCTCAACCTAGGTACCAAGGGTAGATCAGGCTAAGGAATTCAGGGAACTGTGGGACGAGAACTTGCACCTGGTTTGATCTATCATTACTAAGCGACCCTCAAGCCCGACCAATCGCTTACGTCAGTAACATTATCTTTTCGCCCTTCCGTCGGGGCCGTATGCCGAGTCGTTTGGCAGTAGTAGGTGAAGAAGGCAATACGGTAGAACGGGCAATCAAGAGTAGCTAGCCTTCTTGGTATGACGCGAATAGATATGGAGTTTAAGCTGAAGTTTGCTTAATGGATACACACACATACCCACATGTACAATGTTGTTGCCCATACAAGCTTAATGCTTGGTATTTACAATATGATCAACTATATTATTTATTTACAGGTATGCACATATATATGGTATGATGAATGCTCGTATGTGCAACGTAAGTGTAAGTACCCCCTAATATTAGGTATTTTCGTTTTCAAAGCTTTGCCTGCTGCTATCGGGGTGTCTTTACTCAGGGTTAATGTGTATATAGAAGTAATTTCGCTCTTTCGATTGCCCGTGAAATGTCCACCTGTTACCTAGTATTTCTAATACATCTCAGCTTGTTGTATTGTTAAATATTAGTGTCTTCTTGCTAGTGGTATGCTATGTATTTTGTATTCGCATCATTCGTTCAGGTAGTAGTAGACTGCACGACTGGCTCGCACAGACACACAAACGAGCTTTGCATAGATCTCGGCTTCGATCGCTCCATTGTCTTCCCTTAATCGTGATCGTTTATTTGATCTATATGAAGACTACAAAAGCGGCTTCGGTTCTTTCGTATATTAACGAAGGATGACATTGTTTCTCGTAAATCAGGGCGTAAATAAGGGAAACAGTAGGCAGCAGAATGATTGCGACAGAAAACACCTTTAGCCACTAGCTGGCGCACGTGCCCGCAATGGCGTCCGTTCAGCCTTTTTGGTGTTCGTGTTCCGCGATGCGTTTATGGCCAGCGATATTCCGCATCAAATTTTAGTCCTAAATGACGCCGCTACTCAGCATTCAGCGCCAATACGTCATGATAGTCTCAATAAACGTGGCTATAAGACACATTGATGCTTCCGTATTGAACAGTAACATACGCCATGGACGCGTTCCACCATGCGAACCCTTCATTTTCCCTTGTCATTTCTTTCCTAAGAAGAACACATCCACAGAGGCACAATATTGTATATGCGCTATATAATCACATTCCCAGCTTAGCATTCACTTCCAGCTAGTAGCTTCGTATAAGCCAGCGTATGACCCGACTCTGGCTGCGCATATGAAGACTATCTGTAACAGCAGTCGCAGCGGCACAGACTATCACGGAGAAGCACTAAGGTACATGCTGCATCTACAGGTAATTGTATATATATACATATATATTTGCCGGCAAAATAAGAAGGTTATGAAAAAGAACAACATAGAAGGATAGAGTCGGGACAAGATGGATACAATCGCTACCTTTTGCTTCTGCCCTTCGACATTGTGGCGCAAGAGAAGGCGGCTGGTGCTAAAAAGGCGTTAGTCTATGCATTTCACAGAGGCGGGTGTCTGCCACTACATAAAATATACAGATGTCCTTTGCGTGTATGATATGTACATTATAACGGGTACTTTTTTTTGTCCTGCATGCTCGGTGACTAATTAATTGGCTACATAGCCACGCTGCCGCTCGAGTCCTAACCTGAGTGCTTCATGATCGTAATAGGATCGTAATAAACGCACGTGATTTTCTCGTCGAGCGCCGCTACTTCTTGCATTGAAAACGATTTACTTACATGGCGGCAGGCTCGAATCTTCAATAATCTTCAGTAGCTTTTGTAGCTGATTATACTGAGGCGGATCGCTAAGGACTGAAAAAGGATGTTTTTTTGATGCGAGTTGGTGGTAAACGGGAGCTCGTGTTGCATTGGCGTTACCTTGTTCTTCGCTATTCTATAGTATTTTCGGGTTTTTTTTTTCACCTTCACAGCTGACTGAACGCAAGCAAACTCCGGACTTCGGCCAATGACCGGCCGATGTTCAGCAGATAGCGATAAGAAGGGAGCCGAAGTAGTTATGAGTGCGGTTTACTCCTTCCAAGCTCCTTCCGACAGGGGATAGTCGCTATCGTTGGGGGCAACTTTGGTATTGTTTGTGAGTCCTGTCGCTCTCAGTCCACTTTCTGACGAAGCAAAACGATGAAGTGACGTGAACGATCGTTCACCTTTTGGTTCCCCATTCTATACCGGTCGGTTACCTGTGCTCTAACATTCAGTAGCTTTATGTCATGACTCTTTCCCGCTAAGCCTCTTCGTAGTTGAGCAATATCGTGCCACACTGAATCGTGTAGATGGTACCAGGGCAGCGCAAATGTAGTATGCGATACCTCCATCTATGCGCTTACTACCACCGTCGCTACGCGTCGTCCAAGCATTGAGGCAAGAACGACCTAGATATTGACCTTGCCTTGCAAACTGGATGCAGGTAAATGCGCGTGCCGTGGTCAGGCGATCGGCAAGATTCGACGACCCAGGGCTTGCGCGCTTCTCGCCCGGTGACGAAGCTAAGTGCAAGAAGCGGAATGGGACAAGGGCTCCCAGGAAACCTTGTGTGTTCTGGGGTGTCGAAGTTAGTTGAACGGTGCAGTCGATTAGGAGTATCCGATGGTACATCCGCGTTCTGGGCGAATTCGGCTCCGCCGTGGAACGATTTTGCATCACTACTTTGGCATACTGGCGAGCCATACTCTGTCCGTCAAACTTTTCACCACCGGTCAGCATTTTCGATTTTTTTTATAGAGCTCCTCAAAGCTTGCGCCTCATATTGGCCCGCCCTTGGGCCTCAATTCAGACGGATATAAGCTCATTGTTGCAAAGTGAATGTTGACAGTAAACACACGCGAGATCTGTCAAGCTTCAAGCTAGTCACCTTTGCTAGCGCACCGGTTAGAACAGCAGAAGAATTCTGTTCAGTTCTACTCTTCGGCCATCGTCTTTGCTGCGCTCCCTGGAATACGAGCCACGTTATATCACCTCAGACCCTTTCCTTCCAGGAGAGCGCATGGGAACGACACATATAAGGAATAACCAACTGGATCCGAAATCGACGACGATAGCGCTGATAGAGCTTTGGGAAACGCTACGTTATGGACTGCACTAGTGGACCATTTTGTAAGGGCAGAAGCAAGTCATAGCCGTCAGTGCGAGCTTTTGTTCACTTCGTTTCATGAACGACCATAGGCGAAATGGTTCCCATAATGAGACTGTGGCTCGTGGGCGTTGTCATTTTCGGCGCTCGATCACCCAGTACGCTTCGCCACTCCTTCTCCATCCCTCTTTCTTTACCCCAAAAATACCTAAACGCTTAGGCATTGATAACTGTCTCTTTACCTATCGTCTAACCAACGCGGCCAGCCGATATTGCATCGTGTTACCCCTGTGCTAGTGAAAGCAGTCACGGCTCAATTTAGTAACTCAGGAGTGAATTGTTGTTTGCTTCAGGCAAAGAGAAGGTGTCTCAATTTTATTGGAAGAAGTCGGGGTAAAATCCTTCCGCAACGAGTCGGCATTGGGGGTGTTTGATGAGCCTGCTTACCACACAGAAGTGCCCGCAACGAGCGAATGCACAACATACAAGGCCGACTCACCTGCTAACAGACCTCGCTAATCCGCAACATAGGTGAGGGGTGCTGGGGTTAACCTGAGAGCAGCTGTCGTTGCGGTGACTACGATAAATCCATAGTGGGATCAAATAATCCTTAAAGAGAGATTTGATCTTTGTAAAGAGCGCGTATCTAGAAACGTCATAACGTTAAGCATTTACATTAAACATAGCGTTTGTCTAGTTCTTGTCAGCAAGAATCTAGAAGAAGACTCTAAGACTCTAGATGTTAGAAGAAGACAAAAAAGTATTTAGTTGACAAAAAATAGAAAGTCCAACTTGGACCTTTTCTAATCAAAACTATTGTAGGTACATAAATATCTGTCCAAAATAAACTTGCATTGCTTCCGCAATAGAACACAAAGGAAAGAGTCTCACAAAATTACTACAAATACATAGTTTTTCCAAAAAAGTGGTCTGGAATACATTATCTGACAACCAGGAAAATTTCATTTATTCAGATAAACGAAACCAATGCACGACGAGGGGTTTCATTACCTCTCGAATGCATCGAGTTCATTCCCACTAGAATTTTTCCTCAAACCCATTACCTTCTTTTATTCTTTCAAGTTGTACATTGACGTTCCACTATCTATAATATAGCAGTGTGCAATATAAGCTCGATACGGGTTTGCTCACTAAAAGCTATTTTTCCTCTATTTACTCTCGTTCCAAGTTGCCTCTAGACCTCTAAAGCCGAGAGTCCGCGATCACTATCAAGCTCATGCTCTCGCACGGACCTTCGTAACAATGATGAAGGAGGCTCCACCGTACTACGCTATACGTAACCAGAGCATATGCAAAACAAACGAAGCTAAAAGCGGACAGACAAAATATCCGATTCGGAAACAGAGGAAAATACCGTAAGTAAATTGACCGTTACAGACCCATGTTTTTTTTTCTTCCCAGTTCCAACAAAAAGCTCGAGATCAAAGGGTACAGATTATAACGATAACACGAAGTGTCAAAAGCAAAAACATAATACCAACACACAATAAATGTAGTCCCAGTGATGCGAAACCATTTTTGACACTACTCGCAAGGGTCGAGGACTAGGATCGGGAAGGTCCCTGCAGTTTGTATTTGTCATGGTCCCACGGTGAAGGTCACAAATCCGGAAAGGAAACAACGTAGGAGGAACAAAATAACGTCCGAAATGTCCACTTCAGATCAGCCTGGATACGCGTTTGTTATCAAGATCTGCCATTTTGAAGTAAGGACTAAAATGACTAGTTTATTTGAAAAGAGTTAGCAAGACCTTGATGTCAAATAGCATATGGGTTTTTGAAGCTCGAAGTAGCGATAGAAAAGTGCTCGATACGGGCAGAAGGTACTTAGGGGTAGGCTCTTAGTTTTTTGTTGCGATTATTGATTAAGTCATTTAAAATTCATGAACTCATTTGAATCGGCAATTCCATGTTGACGAGTCTTGACTCCCCATGTTGACCGCTGGTGCATCTTACGCGGATCCACAATCCATTAAAATATACCAAATGTATGTTCCGTAACAGCTGAAGAATTTTACAAGCATTACACATTAGTGGAATCGGTACTTACAGGATGCATTAGTCAGCGGCACTCACTGAAACTATATATATAGCAAAATTAAAGGTTGTTTTTATAGCGGTAACGAGATGTAGTCCTCCTCATATGAAAAATATATTTCAACGATCTACTGCAGCGGAACGAAGGAATCGGATTTACATTTATATATATGTATATATATAAATTCAGTTTCAACTTCTCATTTTTATTAAGCCTATTTACGACTAGCCTGCAAGCTCGGTGTCAGTGGTATCTTCAATCCTAAGCTTTGCTTATGTTTGTCGAGCTATAGCTAAGTAATACTACTCCGTCGCTTTCTCCTTATCGGCAATTTTTCTCCCCTTACAAGTAGTTACCTGCGTCTTTATGACCTTTTCATCGTGTGTCCTTTACTATCGAATCAACTGTCGAAATCTGTCTGTCTTGTCTTCATAAAGCTGCTTCAACGTAAACTAACCACGTATCAGCAGTAGCATCTTATTGAAACACAATATAAATACTAAAAAAATGCTCTCTGCAACAGCTGCGGCCAATCACGCAAACCTAACTAAAACATTCGGTAAATTTTCAGTTTTCAGCCCACCTTCACAGTACGGTAGTTTCTAGAAGATATACCGAGAGGTCTGAGATAGAAGAAAAAAGTTCGTCATACATACACTTCTATCCTAAAGCCTTCTGCTGATCCATGGAGAGTGTTTGCCTGGTGAAGGATACTACAATCTGTACTGTCCACAGAATTCTCGACTCAGACTGGTTCATCAGGTACGTCAACGCATATCTGAATGCAGAGATCATGCGCAGGGTTCGAATATGGTCGCGTCGCCGTTTCGACGCTTTCTACGATAAAGTAAGAATTTCTTTCCGCATACGTTCAACGACTCTGGTTGTCTATTCGTTCGTGCTCATTTCGTCCGTCTGAACCTGACCGCCTCTAAGCGGTCTTGTCTACGGTACGATTTGATGTAGTGCGTTCGATGTGCGCGTGACATTTTCGCTTAAATGGGTAGAAAAAGTTCGATCGAGTAGCAGCTTTTGAATTATCGCGCGAAAGAAAAAGGGTGAGAGGTGGGGCCACGGAGCCATAGATCAACAAGCTGCAAGTATTCAAATTTCACGCTGTCGCAGACGCAAACAAATGGACATAAGACGCATGACCGTATTAAGCGGATTACGAAACTACCGAGCTGCATCGACTTACCTGTTTATTATATAACACACGGGCTGTTTATAGGCGGCTATTATTATAGTTGCTTAATATTCGTTGATCATATATGAGAATTTAGAGCTAATTTGCTATATAACTGCGGCACAAATAGCAATAGTAGTCATAGCCTATAAATAAATAGCCTAATAGAGGCTACACTCGGATCTAGACTCACTGAATTGCGTCGAGTAAAACGATTATGAGATTGTAGGTAGATGAATAAATTTGTAGAATGGTATATATATATATCGTTTGTACGTAAATATCGTATATATTGTCAAGCAGACTCATATTGTTCGGCTCAAACCAGTTGCTACCATTAATATCACTGAATGAAATAGGTTCGCTATTTTAAAATTTCAGGTTAAAGGTGTACGAGGAAAAGAATCGAACGACTCGTTGGATAAGTGAATCATTCTCGACAGATTTGCCGAAACAGCTTCCCTTAGAGGTTCTGAAGGACTCAATGGATCCGGTACGCGATTATTTATACACAACTATCATATGCGAGTCCATAAATCAAAAGGTCTTAACACGAGAGCTGTGCATCACCGACTGGCGATCCTTATGTATGAAGATACTGCCTTTTTTATGACTATCTGTCCTTTTAGCAGCATCAACTAACATTTCCGTATGTATGGCATTTAGCTCTGTTTACCCTTAAAGGCGGCACAATC
This sequence comes from Varroa destructor, assembly GCF_002443255.2. Classification (NCBI taxonomy): domain Eukaryota; kingdom Metazoa; phylum Arthropoda; class Arachnida; order Mesostigmata; family Varroidae; genus Varroa; species Varroa destructor. The sequence continues at coordinate 3,865,693 of NW_019211457.1, forward strand.
TTTCAGTAGTATTTGGAGGGCTTCGAGCGACTGGCAGCGAACTCAGCAGAGCTTTCTGTGTACAATGTCTTGAATCTTCAGGTCAAACGCAGGGTTATCTTTATCAATTGATATCATAATATAACACCATAAGAAATACTCATACAACGCATATGTGAGCCAATCGGACCGCGGAACACGCGATAATATTCTATATAATGCATCCGTACTTTCTTCCGGCTTCGAAGATGCAAATAAAACTAGTGCTTTCTCCCATAATTATCACCAGTATGTCATCGGGCATAGACCTTAACGCAACTATGTTTTGATAGTTACCCATAATATTCCCAGAGGGCATCTAGCCGCCACTGTTTGTATCGGCCATTAAAAAATCCAGGCTGTTCACATTAGTCTGAAATAAAACGCTTTTGTCATTATTTTCAGCAGTAAACAATTTCGGCTTTCTCACTGCTTCCGATTTCCGCTTCGTACATGTAACTCTAGTGTATAGCAATAGGCTGCTCCTTCACCTAACCAATATTGACTTCGCATCACTCCCTGTAGGTAATAGAGTCAGCAGATGCTAAAAGTTTTTGCTTCCTGCGTATCTGCTTCTGTCTCGCTAGGTTTTTTTCAGCCAGTTTTAGCTAGATCGGCTCTCCGCTTGCTGGCACCATTTGTGCTTATTCAGCGCGTTGTGCTCGAAAAAAAAAAAAAAAAAACTGACCAAGTTACTACTGGATCTTTTACTAATTATCTATTTGTGGAAGAATTTCTACGCGCTACTAAAAATCTACCTTCGCGGCCAGCCACTCCACTAAGTTATGCGGTCTTCGGCACTCCATTAGAGCTGGCAAGCTTCCGCCGGTACTACCACCTTACCAAATACAAAGTTCATGATCTAACGCGTCATGCGGCGCGCACTTGTTATTAACCTGAACCGCTTTCGGCGTCAGTCTGTGTTAGTTGCCCTTGTGCTGGCAGGCTGGTGCCTTCTCCGCCGATACTATCGGCTTCGTCAGTGAGGATGCCTGTATATAAGGCAATATTCTTTCGAGCACGGTGGCCGCCATCTTGGAGCCTCTCCTTAACTCGCCATCCAAAGGACTCCGCTTTGCTGGGTTTTCCTCTATCGCTTAGCACGCGCTCCACAGGGCTACCGCTGCTGCTTCACCACCATCGTCACCGCTAACTCCGCACTCAGACAGCTCAAACAACGCAACGGCGGGTTCGGTTCGTTCCGTTCTTCGAACGCCGTTGAACGGCCTCCCTCTTTGGTTGCTTCTCTTCGCCTACGGTCATGTGACAACAGACGGCCAATCTGATTCAGCCTGTAACACAACATGTGGCCGTTTTATTTAAAACACGATGACCTAGCTATGGAGCCCTTGGAGTCGCCTTGCAAAAAGCTTCCTTCTTCTAAATGTGTACTAGTTTTCTGCGTGCCGCATAACTACTTGCTCGTTCCGACTCAGCTATTTTGTCGTTGGAAAAAAGCGAGTTTGTCCTGACCTGAAAAGTAGAAGGAAAAATTTATCCCGTCGGTGCAGCGTTCAGCTCGCACCCTCCGTTCCCTCCATGGCCACTGTAGCTACGCTAAACCTCCCCCGCTTTTCCCAGCCCTCAGAATGTCGGTGGTCCTGCAGCAAACAAGGAACATTCCGGAAAGGGCCAACCGGGCTAAGAGCGGACAGATACCGTCGACCGGCAACGAGCAGCCGCCAAGTGCCCGCCGCCATTACCGCTAACCGCGTGATGGCGGCTGTGGCGGCGTTCCAAGTCAGCGGTACTCCGAGCGGACGATGCTCCAAGTCAGTTGGTACATGCCAACCCGGCTTGGTTCTCAGCGATCGATGGGGACCACAGACGGGTTGAAAGCGATCGTTAGCAGCGGCGGTCTTTGCTGTTTGCTCGCTTGCTACAGCAACATTGCATCCCAAAACTCACAGGCCCAATGCAAAGGCCATTTTTCCACGATAATATTGTGCTTCGAAGCCAAAGGAACGGTCGGCATCGTTGGCAACCGGCATGAAGGTCGAGTTGAGAGAGTATAATAATGATAGTATGATGTAATCAATGCCAACCGTGATATCACGCATGTGTGTGTGCGTATGGGTATGCGTGTGCATGTGCGTGGAGACACAAGATTGCTGGCATGACAATGTATATCTGAGGTCCAGTCGATGCAAAGGAGGGTCGAAATGATATTTCTGGCCTTCTCCGTTAGACTAGTCTTTTTCTCTTGGACGGAACGCGCACGGAACGAAACACAATGCTAGACGATTCCGGCAGTTCGTTCGAAGGGGAACATACAAATCGCCGCAATGCCGATGAAGACAATCTGCTTTTGCTCATTGGAGGCTTACGAGGAAGAAAGGATGCATTATCGGTGCACGACAACCCCCATCAGGCTAACGGGCGCAGACAGTAAATGATCCAATAGCAGGCACTGAGGTAACAAGAATTAGTGGCTGGCACGAGCTAAGTACATCAGCATGAGATAGACACACGTGTACACACAGATAAGACGAATAGACAACAATGAGATCGCAAAAATCACGAGTATTGTAACAGGAAGGTTATCCAAATGATGCTCAGATCTGTACAGCGATGAGTGCTTCAATGCGGGTAGTCGGTCTATTTTTGAAACAAGGTGGGTAAACACCGACCTTCAAAGGAAGGGGGTATTCAAAACATCCTTCATTTAGCTGATGGAATCGTGGGCGTTCGCTACCACAAGGCCGCGTCGGGCCCTTGTCGCCTATTCTGTCTATGCGTTGGTAAATATTGGTACACCACACGGGTGCACAGGCGAGACGGGCGTGTGGACTAACTGATTCTGGTTGGGCTGGGGTCGGACGAAAAATGATTGTCCAGTTGTGGCTAAGAAGCCTCGTGACAACGTTGCCTGATACACGCGAATATAAAAAGCTTGTGGGAAAAATGTTTAAGATAAACGTGTTATCATCATCATCGTAGATGTTGTCGTCGTCGTTATCAAACAAAACAACAGGCAAAGGCTGATTATCACCACTGCATGTCGTACAGCCTTGCTGTACACTCATCCATTCGCTCCCCTGTCAGGCCATCTGGCAGCCCGCGTCCGATGGCTGTGTCGTCTGCAAACTTTGGATGGACGATTCAAACACTTGGCGTTGCCGCACACTTAGGTCTTCGTTCGCTCCATATGGTCCACGTCGTCTCGAGCTCCGACGCCATGTGACTCGGCGCAAAAGGAGGAATTGTCAGGAAAGAGAGAATGGTATCCAGAACTCGAGCCTAGCGTCTCCGACAGCAGTCGGCTGAATGATATGGGCAATGTTCACGCCAAACGAGAGCAAGAAACGATTGGAAACTGGACAGATGACAGTTATATTAGATGTTAAAGATAGCTTATCATGAAAACGATGCATGAACTATGTATACTCTTAGAACGTATATTGGTGAGTGCGGAGCGAGATCTGTTTGTTCCTAGGAGAAACGAAGGGTAGTTACGTTGCCTGAATGGACAAAAGCAACTTTAAGAAGGCACAAGAAACGAGCTTGAATCCTCCAAAGTTGCCGTATTATCAGACGCAGGCACTTTTTCACGTTTGTCGAAAAAAACACACATTTACTACAGCACAAGACAATCTCTTTGAAGCATTTCGCTTTCCGTCACTGCAGAAAGCTACACGATAATTTCGTTCTACAGTCATATTACTATGTTCATTTGATTTCAATGCAAACACTTCTAGCAATGTGTCTTTTGCGAGCCGTCGTCTCTCTTACCTTGATCAATGCTGATGAAAATTCGGGTAGCAGTATCGTTTGCCGGTAGATGCTTATTGACTCGCTCTTGAGGGAAATTGTGCTCGTTATAGCTGGTGTATGACACAGTTCACCGTGTACGTGTATGGCAACGGGAGGGATGCGCCGAAAGGCAAAATGGAAGTTTCAAAGGAAGGATTTATTAGCTAAACGTAGGTACCGTTGTTAGCTGATAATTGCTTGCAGTGCTGGATAGCCTAACGACACCAGGCGAATAGTCGGTGTTTTTAGCTGGCTGGATGGTCTATTTGCGAGTGATTTGACTATTCGTTGTAGCTGGTCGCTAAATGGAAGAACACAGAACACGCAGAAGACTTCTTGCAATGGTAGGAATATGGATGATGATGGCAACGGGAGAGTTTTCAGGAGCCGGTCTCGACAACGATGAAGTCTCTGTCGGTGTCCAACCGTCAAATTAAATAGAGCCCGTATTGGACCAGGTGAGAAAATAAGTGTAAATGGTGCCTGATATTTTCAGGCTAGTTCCGGTGGCCCGTTGTAGGAATAATAAAATATTCGTCGGCGGCAGCTGTCGCAGAAACACAAGCCAGTGAACTACTGAGTATTGGTGGTACGCTAGATCGATAAATTCGGCCACAAACTTTGAAGAAAGTGCTTTATTTACCAGCGATTTGGCTATTAGCAGCACCTGGCCAGAATTGTGCACTAACGATTGGATCAGTACATAGGGTAGAGTAAGTTGACTGATGACGAATTAACAACTTGAGAGTTGTGTATGTTTAAGAAGTTTGCACTAAGCCAACAGATAAGTGACTAGTGGGTATAGTAAGTTGACAATAACTCGGACAGAAACTTTGACGATTCGAACAGCAAAAACGGCTAGACAAAATTGCTATTCTATAATGATTAGTAGATAACAGCAGCAGCAGCAGCAGCTAATTCGTTAGCTACGTAACCCGTCAATAAACAACGGTAAGTAGGTCTGTTACGCGAATCGAGCAGACGTAGATAGAATCTTGTATTTTCTTGACGCTCCACGCAGCAATCGAAGTAGTATATCTTGCTTGTTCTCACACTGATTGAAAACACATTGAAACTGTTGATTAGGAACGTTGGCGAAAAATCTTGTTCACACCTAACGTCGCGGTAACACTATGGGTTGAGCTTAGACAGACAGATCCAGCTGACGTAGAATTCGAAAGCACGGTCACGATATGACGTTTGTCGAAATCAATAAAATGGCTTGACAACAACTATCTGTTCGACCGGGAAACAGTCGTGCGCTATGTGCAGCCGTCAATCGTCGACCAACAGCCTATCTCTGTAAACCAAGGAATTAAATTTCGTTGCAAAAACGCTATCTCAAAGAAGAGAGAAATGTTCTCTGTAGCAGCGTCTGACGCTCGTGAACACGTTCAGAGCCGCCCGCAACAGGCAGGTTTATCGTGAAACCCTTTTACTTGGTCGTCCTCGGCAGAAACTTGTGGCAACGCCGGCCTGGCTGTGCGTTAGTGAAAGTTCGCGTCGTTCTTTCGCCTTCCCAGCAACGACATTTAGACGTCTTGCCGCTAAGAGCTAGTGATCTTTAGGGACACACGCTGAAGCTGATAAACGAATCTCTTGTAGATTGCAGTGACACCCAGTGAGCCGTCCCACTTTCCTCTCCCAAAGGGTTATAGTAGTAGACGCAAAGAAAATAACAGATTTCCGCCTATAGCGACACTATTCACTGTGCACGTCCGTATTTGACTGGATGATGTACTTATTGGATTGCAAAAAACAAAGTTTGACAGTGGCAAAAAAACTCAATCCTTCAAAGGTGGCAATAGATGTAGTAGTCGAATGGTGGACGAACGACACTATAGACGTTGTAACCGGGTGGTGCGCACGAAACGCGTCAAACACGATGAAAAGCAACGCGATATTATTGATGCCGTTGTTGTACGCGTCGTCGTAGTTGAATTGAACACTGGACACTGTTGGCTGGTTATTGGTGCTGAAGCAGAGATAACACAGACACACAATTAAACGCACTAGATACGGTTATCAAGGTTATGTAGGTTTATAATTGCCTAATTGTTGATAGCAACATCAGCAACGATTACTAAGTAGATGGAGCGTTGGTGATGGTTGTCAAACGAATTCGATTTGAGCCAGGACAATATAGTCGTGATACTTGTAGCTCAATACCGTGCGGAGACCTGTCACGTACTGCCACGTCGAATAGCTCTTGTCCGATCCTAACAGTTGTCCGTCTAAGGGCGCAAGCAACGACAGACGACCAATTAGGGGTTTGGGGGAAGGAGGTCTCCAGTTAAACGAACGGACGACGATCAAACGCAAAATAGACGCCGCAATACATATATTGGCTTGGTTCACTGGAACTAAAACCGTCACCCGCGATTGCTGCTGCAAGAGGAGTTAAAGACGCTATTGCCAAAGTGTAAAGCTATCGGCGGACAGTCGTATTATCACGCACGTAATTCCGGGCGTTCAGGCAAGATAGCCAGAGAAACTGTATTCGTCGTATAACTATTCGTTGTTTTATAAAATACAATTATTGCACGTTGTTGTTGCTCTTGCTGTAGCTGATTATCGCTATGGTGAAGCAGAACTGCTGCTTGTTACCTCGTTGTCGCCACCTAGTCTATTGTCGATAGCCGGGTAAACGTCAACGGTTGGTCGTAACAATGACGCAACAGAGGTTGTTGTAGTGACGTACACGAGGCGGAAAACACAATGACAGACAGCACGGGTAGTAATTTCGACCAAAAGGCCGACAATTGAGAGAAGATAGAAGATAAATTTTGACGAAGATCTTCTGCTGTATCGTAGATAGAGATCGGATGCGAGGGAACGTACACCGCAAGGGTGGAACACTTGGAGTTTACAGCTGCGAACGAAACCAACCACTAAGCAACGATGATGAGCTTTCGTAGCAGAACGCCTTACTTGGCTTGGTCTGCTGCTAGTCGCCCCCTGGAGCTCAGCTTCGCCCAAAACCGTACAAACCAACTAAATGATAACGGTGAGGGCCCACGCAGACACAAAATACCAACAAAAGACCGCGAGGGCAACGGGGCCCTTGCGCGCGCAACCTTCCCTCTCGGCGATGATGAGGTTGACTGCCGATGGCGGGGGCCTTTCGCTCCGCGTGAAAGGCCCCCATCGGCAGGCCAGCACGACTCTAGTCATACTGTACCCGGTAGCATAGGCTTCTATAGTGAAGCCCTGGCAACCAGGCCGGCAACTGCCGAGGCCCCCTTTTCAATCCCGTTCCCAAAAGCTTCCGCTAGTGTCGGTAAGCCTCGCACGACGGCGCCACCGCCGCCCACATGGTGATAAAGGCAGCAACGTCAGGCCGCCAAATAAGGAAATAGGGCCCGGTAATTCGACGGCTCCAGTTGGCGGCAAGACGGGGATTACGGGGGACTTAAGGTGTTGGTTGAAGCTTACGGAGCTGCTGGACTCGAGGCTCCATCGAATAGTTAGCCCGACGTAAAGGATAGTCCTGACTGTCGCCGGACCGAGCTCGGGCTCCGACTCACCATCGCAGTCCTGAATCGGCGATGCCTCGGGGGGGCTGCCTCGTCTACGCGTGGTGGATGACCAATTCACCAGACTACATACGGCATAAATAAAGACCAGCGGAATAACTAACAGCAAGAACATATCGATGATGATAATGATGGGGAAATTCTAACTTCTACTACACGTCAACAGTGCCGACGATAAGAAAGACAATGTGGTTTCCAATGACTCAACTGAGCTGGACTGCTAGCACTCGTCGGCATGTATTGACAACCGTAAACAAAGCACAAAAAATATTTACGTTGTACGTACATGTTTCTCTGTATCTATTGAACTGATTTAGTCCATGAACAATGTTCTTTGCCCTCCAGCGTTTCAACTTTACGTAACGGTTCAATATGTTGTACAGTTTTGGTTTAATTCGGCTAAATGATATTAGAATTCATGTTGCATTGATATGGCCAAACTGCATAATAGTGCCTTCTATCGTGCCATTAGCGAGTCTGCGCCAAGCAATATCGAACTTCGTCTTAACGCGCTATAGTACACGCAGGTGAGCTTCATTTATCATTTTTTTTTTCTTTCAATGTATTTCCCTTCCACATTTTCTTTAGCTGCCTTAGCAACTCATAAGGCACATGGCAGCAGCTGAATGGAGCAAAACAACATGACGTTTCGCCCCGTCCGATATTGCCCTCCAGTGACACCAAAACGAGTATCGACGAACCCTAGCTGACTCAGGAGGATGCTATCCGTGTGGCCTGTAGGCCCAACAAGGACGCCGTTTTAGGACCAAAGCCTGCAAGTCGGTGCAAACCGTTCAGCCCCTCTGGCTGACTTTGTGCCACAATGGTAACGTTGCGTTATCTTCCCTCTGACGAATGGTGGTGGGGAATGCTTCTTCCTTCGACAAATTATATCGACCATGACGCAGACATCGTAGTTTTGTAAGAAGCAGTGCACCCCCCAGCTTCATCATTAGTGATGTCTCACGGGATAAGACGGAATCAGGCAGGTAACACGACTTGGGCTAGGCAGCAGCGCTACTCAATTAAATGCAAGTTTTCCTGATGATGGTGGTCGGGGTGGTGGAGGGAGGGAATAACACAAGCAGCTCGTGCGGTAGCACCACTAGCAGATCAGGCTTAGCGGTGACGATTCTGAATGCACCTGCTCTGACTACTGAACAAAACTTCCCGGCGAATTTCGCTGCATGGAATGGATGGTAATAAATACCCACAAGTCACTCAGACAGTGGGGCGTATTTCACTGATGATCTAGGTAAGGAGCTGACCCAAAATGAATGTAAAATCATAATCACTATTATAGGGAAACCAGTAGCGTAGTTTTTTATGTGCAAACATATTCACCACCGTTACTAAATTTAGCAAAAATTATATATGTCTTCGATTATACTAATAGGATACTAACATGAGTATATTTTTTGAGCACTCCTTAGGTAAAGATGCATTGAAAATATATTTATGATGATATCATACACTGAAAATGTTCAATAGCCCTGATGTTTCAAATAAATTTATACTAATAGAGTAGTGAAGGCAACGTTTAAAGGACAAAAAATCGGCTTCTGGCTAATGTAGTTAAAGCTGTTACAATTTTGTTTTTTGACGTTTTTTTCTTGTATATACGCTTGCTTCGATACGGTAGTCTCCGATCTCAGCGGTCTGATTAAAGCAGATGACTAACGCTAATAAATGGCATTTGTTATGTGAGTTAGACAATTATGATCTACGAGTTAACTTAACTTCCATGTTCATAGTCGATTAAAACATATCACACAGCCTGTGTATGCGTACATATGTGTATGCGCCTATGTATCGTAGCGATACGTCATTGAATGATGAAGAATACAATCGTCTACGTAGGCCTAATGTGTGCTAGCGCGACGCTGGGGGTCCCTGAAAAAAACTCATACACATTTAAGTTGCCCTCAAATCGCATAAAGTGCTATGCAAAGTAGAAGTACCATTTTGCAGAAACGTTCTTATACAATGACGGGTCGTTATGTTTTACTCCTTGCAATGACCATGGACTGAGGATAACTACAATGGAGGCTTATCTACATAATTATTGTGATACTTCCGTGTGAAAGTACGCAAAATAAGGACTGCTTGCAGGTGATCTACTGATATATGTTTGTCGAGCTTCAATTCGGCCGCTCAGAGACCTAATAGGATAGTCGTTAACTTCTGCTATGGATTTTTACTAGTGATATGCATCTTCTGAGGAAATTTCGAAACGTTCTGTAGTACCGGGCTTGTTCTCAAGAGTTTGTAGGACGGGGTAACAAGTAAAACTTTAGGTGACATAATGCGCATTTTACTGGTTGCAATATAAAACTGGACTTCGTTCTATCATGTTTACGACCTGGCCATTTTTCCGCAAACCAGGAGTAACGGAAAGGGACGCAAATCGGACGGAAGGCATTGTGTTGTTCAGTAGGTCCCAGTTGAGCACCAGAAATAAAATATAGGTGCTAACATTTCATCAATCAGCCCTAGCACTCGGTAAACAAGTAGTAGGGGTACGCAATTCATCAAAGTACTTTTTCAGCACTCCATGCATAGGCTACTGCTAGTTAAGAAGGACAATCAAAGAAGGACACCTATTCGGTAAAACAATGATGCGTTTAGCAAAATCAATTTCACACTCTGTGTCAGCAGGAAAGTACCTTGGCCTCACACGGAATCTTGTTCGCTTGCATTATTGAACATTATTTTTTAAGAAAATGCCTTCTGTTCCATGTAAATTTCATATGACCTTATCAAATATGATCATTTCGAGGCAAGAAACAAGAGATTTAAATAGAAAATAAGATGGGATCAATCCATGATGTCGACATTTTCTAAAGATGATTTAAATTTGTCATTATTAGTGCGTATTGGGCCATAAGCAAAATTGCGGGGTATCGGCGCCGTAAGGCTTCATTCCTCGAGAAATGACAACAGCAAATTTTGACACCGTGTTTGTAAGGCCACGTATGCTCAACTCTGCCTAACAGCGAATAAGGTCGCCCGAAGTAATAAATTTCTTTCTACGGTTTCGGTTGATATAGCTGTATCATCCGTTTGACTATAAACTATCCAAGTAACAGCTGAAAAACAGAAAAAAACAATTGATGTTATCCTGATCTCACCCCGTGGCCTACAAGTGCGCAAAGTTATATAATTATACATTAGAATAACTATATCATTTGAAAGCGTATGGATATCTGAGATGAATCATTGTCATAGGATGTACGAACTGATAATGTTGCATCAGAAAAGAAGACGCATAGTGCATGCGTCCGAAGCCTCATAAACGGCTCGATCAATTAATAATGTTGCCATTACTTGCACCATTAGCACGATCCTAAATTCAAAATAGGCCACCTCCATTGTGTGTATAGAATTTGATAAAGGGAAGCGAAGTCAACGTGTCACAGGCGACAACCTAACCTGTGCCAGTCCTCATCTCTGTTTTGCCCCATCTGATAATGGGATGAAGGATGGGCAAAGGATGAATGCCCTCTCGTACAAGTCTGCATCGCGCACACAGTCATCACATTATTACGTATACGCAGCGCCGTATAAACTTGTCAAGTTTTCAGTGGTTCAAATTTTTAGTTGAATCGTGACTACATTCTCAGGTTAAGAGCACCTAAATTTCTAACTAGCTGCAAACGAAACTTCCTGGTATAGAACGTACTGCACTGGTTCGCTCAGAAGCTAAACAAGCGTAACTCTGATCATACCTTTTGAAGACATATTGATCTGCTAGCCAGCGAAATAGCGGTTCTAAAAGAAACTCGACAATTGCACTTTTAGGTTTGTCAAACAGATCATCAGTAAATCAAATAAATCATCATCAAATAAAAGTATTCGTTCCAGATACGGTCCGTTGTATCGATTAATAAGGAAGGTAAGTTATATATATCTAAATGGTAACATTATCATACAGCGTTGAGCTTCCCTAGGTCAGGGATTTGGCTGTCAATGTCTATCAAGCTTGTTCGATTTTTCGCTTATGAGCACGCTTCTTTTATTCTATAATTGAAAATTAGATTCGGCACTAGCTAGATTATATGGTTCTGCGAAAAAAATGCCTCCCTGAATGTCTATATATGACTTGGTTTTCAAGTAGATTTTTGTCTAATGTTCCTGCCATAGGCACCAAACACTCGGACATTCCTATCCACGACATTTCCTGCTGTTAATAGTAATTAGACGTGAACAGGGTATGCTTTCGATAACTAACCCAAATAATCTGACATAGAAATATCGGAAGCGACGACTAAGGGCAATCGCTTACCTGGGACATCCGCTGTCGGCGTTCGGTAGTTGCCGTAGACGCGCATTTTCGTTGGAAAAACGTCGTGTCCAGCGGCGCTTCCGCCAGTCGTGATCACTGCCATGGTGCAGCCGAATAAATAACTAAGTAATAAATAGGTGTATATTACTGAAAATAAATATAGCCACAATTCCAGAACCGAATACTGAAGTCAGATAAATACGTTTGCAAAGTATCTCAAATCTGCCGAAAAAATCGATGCTCAACTGACGATATCCGATGACTAGTGCGCGATAAAACAGGTTTCAGTTCACACGTGAAGCGGTCTATTTCTGACAGCCAGTGACTCCTGTCGAAAAGTTCCGACTGTTCGCCAAACGAATATATTTATATTTACGCTAGATTATTCATGCAAACTGCCCAAAACAACTTAACACCGAAATCTAAAGAACTTTCGATCCCTGTCGCAGCTTTTCACGGACTAAACTTGAACTCAGCAGACTTGTTCATCCAACAAAGAACAAAAAAAGTGATGAGTTAACGACACAAATTGTGCACGACCGTTCCTTCACATAACAGTCTCGGAAGCACACTGTGCACCACGTATACAGGATACCGCACAGTGTCAACTTGAACCAAGATCGCTTGAATTTTCGCCGAGCTTAGCTTTCACACTGACAAGTTAGGTTGTCAATCGGCGTCCCTTACTTCCTAGACGAGTCGAAATCGGATGAAGACGGGTAGTCAAAATGAACACAAGAAAAACAGCGCCACGTGGTGGCGTGAACTCGCGCAAGGCTCAATGTGTCTGTAGTTACGTGTGACATTCGTATTGAACATATCATTGTTTCGATAGTCACCGTCGCCGGCACACGGCCCCTGTAGGTGTATCGAAACGGTTGGGCTTTTTTGCCCTTTCTTAAACAGCCACCATTAGTAATCAGCGACACTACCATAACAAGCGACGGCAGTCTCGACCAATCGAACGACATGAAAACAAACGTTTACAAGATACGTGGAGCCACGATCGCTCCTAGCGCCACTCGCACTTAGTTACCGCTCGAATGATGCATGACGACGACGACGACGACGACGACGACGACAACAACAACGACAACGACAATGACATCCGAATCAGACGCACCTAAAACTGGCGAGTTTACATGGAAGCAAATCTGAAATCATTCCTAGGCTATAGATAGCCCATGTCTTCCTAAGCTTTTCTACTATCCTATAACGGAAGATTAGATATGGAAGCGTTTACGCTTGCGCGAGGCTAAATCTGCTCTATCTGTTGCTTCTTTTCATAGTCAACACGAAGCATGACTAGCTTGTATTAAGTAGACGGGGGTCAAGCTTTGTGTCACCATGGAGGCCGTGACGATCTAATCGCTTTTGGGAGTAGAGAGAGAGCAATCTTTATTTATAAACGTGTCGGTCTATGCATGTGACCGCTGTTTGTTCGAATTTCTGCTAAGTAACCTTGGTTATTCAGAAGAGTTATGTAGTATTTACGTATCATTGGCAGGACAGAAAGCAGCGAACCCTGTCGGTTTATTTCATCTAGACGCTGACGCCTAGCGGTCAAGTGTCTATGTAGGTACAGGAGGGTTTAGTATAACGTTAGCGGTAGATGATGTTACCTTCACATGACGCTAACCGTTATTTATATGTAGTTTCACAGCCCCAATATATGTCATCTTCAGATACAGATATAGAGAAAAGCATCTCTAGACCAACGTAATAGCGTAGTCTTTCTTTTAAGATTATTGCTTATTATGGCCAACTCATCTATAGTAACTGCCACTCGTTATCATATGTAGCCATATTTAACAACGACAGCGTCTACTGGACCAGAAATTTTTCCATATGTTGTGCATATGTTTAACTAGTAGACAAATAGATCCTATATAATATGACATATCGAGCTTTTCAACAGACGTTTAACCATTAGTTAGTTACGGATGACGTGAGGTTAGCTTGATTTCAGTGGTATTAAAATATATAAAGCCGATAAATAACATTGAGAGACCCTAAAGTGACTTTAGGATGGTCACATGACGAGCAGGAAAATTCGGAACGAGGTCGTTGGTTTACTACGGGGGCGCGGGGGGGGGGGGGGGGGTCATTTACAGGCTCGTGACATTTATAACAGCGTTCAAATTTCCGTTAGTCTTTTATTGGCAACTCAATGACATTTCCTTAGCGGTCTTCGTAGCAGGATCGGGATTTGATGTTAAGAATACGATTTTGTGTCTAGCTGTTATTTTATAAAATGAAACCTATGCTCATGGTAGGATATGTTACGCTCTGAAGGATCAAAGCAATTCTTCACATCTTGACGTTTAGCTAGTCTTCTAATGTAGTCGAGCGATCAATGTAGACAAGCTATTTTCCCTACATATTCTGTATTTTACTGATAAGCATATTATATATTTATTATCATATTTTTATATTGTACCATATTGTATAGTACAAAAAAGTTTTTTCCTTTCAAGCATGTGATTTTTTCTACAATGTTGTCTCGCTTAGTTCAGTTAGGTAGTAAACTGGACAAAATCACTACAGCTGCTATCGAGATGCTCTACGCACATCTCGTATGCAGGAACGGCTCCCGGATAGGCTTTTCCGTAGGCTTAGTGCCGATGGTTTGAATGGTTTAATTATCTTCGAGGCATACTTTAGAACATTAGCCACATTTTGTTTTCTTGCTATATTTTCTTTAACGAAATATTTGTTTGAGAATATTCGTAGATATCGGAACACGTTCTTATAGCTTGTTGTGGCGTTCAGCCCAGTATATGGTATAGAAGCTTGCCTTCCTAAACAAAATCACACGACTGAAGTGCTATTGATATCTATGTGCGCTATACATGCTCTATTCATCTATGTCTTGTCTCGGTTAAAGCTCACATTGCTGTTTCCCAGTGAGGACGTTCCTGGCTTCTACTAGAACCTGGATAATAAGAAAGTTGGGTCTGAATCCACTCTACTAGCGTGGCTAAATGCGTGAACGTATAATACAGAACCCGTTGTTTACTAATATCAAGACAGTGATCGTTCCGCCGACTTTTCGAGCGTGCGTTACGGCGATAGATTAGTAGGTACTGCCGTTGTCTGATGAGAGTATGGACAATATGTTGCAGTCTAGGTTCGAACTCGGGCATGGGCAGAGTTCGTCTTGTCTGGGACCCAGTTGTCTGTCTGATGAATGCCTGATGCGGATACTGGACATAAAAGTCGAAATATACAGACTGCTCATATGCACAAATTCTTCTATTCCTTTCTAAATAGTTTTTTAGGAATTCAAATTTATTCAATCCTTAAAAGAATTGTGTAAAATTATTTGTTGTACATTCCATACTAGCATACGTATGCGTACGTGTATATATATATATATATATATCACCGATTGTTGACGTCTATGCCCTAAAAACTCAGGGCCAGAAGCAAGATAGGTTATACTGACAACTAAAATTATGCAGAAAAGATAACCCAGAAACACAATATTACCTACAGTTTTAACCTCATTCAATCTTTCCACTTAGTAGGCAAACTATAATTTTAATTAAAAAAAATGCCAAATACGATTTTAAGAGAAGCACGGTGAAACAAGAGTTAATGTTTTACATCTAGAAGGACCTGCTGGAACCGTCTAGATTTCGATTATTTTTCGCAGCGGGAGTTTCGCTCTTTGTATGTTGCTCGATATGAGATGCCTATATACTTACTCATACCAACGTGTACGCCAGCAACTGTTTATATGAGCTTATTTGGCGCGCGTCTCTTCGATGTACTGCTATGCTCAGCGCTTTTCACTGACATAAGATTCATGGAAACATTTCTTTGTGGAAATTGTGGGCTCGTGCCCGCAGCCTTCAACTTATAATGTCCATACGCGTATATGTATCAGCGCAGACATCTGACCTCAATGGATGGCGTGCAAGGCCGAGGAATCCACATTTCGTATTCACCGTGTCCCCGATAGTCTAGATTAATAGGATTTATTGAACAGTGCTAAATTGAAGAAAATCTTCGGCCATGCACCGATTGTTCATGTTGGTGGGAACTTCATGGAGTGTCTTCAGAGATTAACCAGTGGCAGTAAATTTTTGGTACTAAATACATTGATCAGGATCAAATAATACGTTTGCAAAGAAATTGAAGGAGACACACATATTGTAAAAATCAAAACGCCTGCAAAATTGAGCCCCTATTCGAGCTTCTTAAGCTGCGCGCTACTTTTTATCTATATTCAGCCAGCTCTAAACCGAATAAAATTACATGATAGGAGGCCAATAGCAAACCTACAATTTCATAATCTGGATTAACATGTAGCACCGCACGATGTGATTAGGTTAAGTTAAAATGCAATTCAAATGTACACCATTCTTGTCGATGACTTTCTGCCATTTTTCCCGTAACACTCTCGTGGTTTCTGGTAGAAAAATTGTGCGAAATGAAACTAAATTAACACCATGTAATAAATTCGGGGAGAACTTACGAAAGTTATAGCGACGCCAACACCGGGCTGCACGACAGATGCCTTAATATTTCCTGTCCCGGTTGTCCTAGCTTTCGCAGGCTAGCTAAGTTGTACGGGGTTTAGTATCTTCATAGTGAAAGACAATTACTGTATTTCTATCCACTTGTTCCGGTCGATTTTTTTCAATGGCTAATCGTAATTCTTGTTCGTTGTTAATAGCAGACATTTCAACATGGCGGCCAAAATTTCACCAACCTTTTCTGTAATTAATAGACAAATACAAGGAGCGTCTTTCGGATGGGAATTTCCAGAGCGAAAGGGGCAAAATCATCTTTGAGGGGTTCCTTCTAATCACGCTTCTTGACCGCAAACACCACAATATCTTTATGAGCCTGGGCAGGATTCGTGCCTTAAGCGTAAAAATTGCATAGTATATAGCGAATTTTTGTTCCATTCTAACACGCCTTATCTTGATACTGAGTAATATAGACATGTAGACATGAGCATGTGTAGACAACACATAGTACCTAAGATATAGGAGTTCTTTCCCGACAGCTCAATATATATTTAATAACATAAAAAAAAAAAAAAACCTATCACGCTTTATAAGATTATGTGACGAGACGCGTACGATTTCTTGGCATCATGCTCAGTTTTTTTTTTCTTAATATATCCCACCTGTTCTTTTTTCATAACAGGGATGTTCGCATTGTAGAAGTTGCTGCAACACCTAATTCGCCGCTAATACAACTAATTGATTTAATGACATTTTCCCACAGCAAAACACAATACCACCAGAAACAAAACGCAATTCCCGCATACATCGTAAAGTACGGTACAGATCAGTTTTGTGACACAGGCTGTTGGTGCCCACCGATGTCCTAAAGGCGCATCTGCTTCAGTATGCATGTGTACGATTTTTACGAATGTAATAAAACCGAGCATACGTATCGTATGCGAAAATCTCAAAATGGACACGGCTTCATACGTTCAATGATGACTTTATCTATAGGAACTCCGAATATTACCTTGGATTTTAACATTTAACAGAATTCACAGCGCCTTTACGTATACGATAATAAATTCGAGTAAAACCATCTTACCGCCACCGTTATTGAGGGCTTCCAAAGCCTAAATTATAAATATAGGACATCTGTGTTCATTGGGTGTCGTCTGAATACACTAAATGGATGTGTGCGGGCTGTATTCGAGTGCATGTTGTTCTACGACCGGGTGTGAGGAAAAGGTTTGTCTGCGTCCCGTAGCTTGTCGCTCGGCCGAACCCCATACGCCTGTTCCGACTGTATGTCAATGGCTGTGTGCCTCCTGGGAGTGGTTGCAAGGAACTGTACACGGTATGCCGCCGTTGTCGTTATTGTTGTCGGGGGTTATGTGGGTACGGGGCTAGACGACCAGGGTGGGGCTAAGGGGTGCTCGACTCCTATGACATTTAAACGTGCTCTGCTGACGACCGCGTGGCCAGCTCCCGTAAACGGGCAGTAGTGATGGTAGGCTATGTTTTCTCTCGCTCGCCCGTTTAATGTCTGTTGAGCTGTGTTGAGAGCCGTAGAGGCACACGCGCTCGATGTGCTAGTACGCCGATCGTGCCTGGCAGGCTCTGGGGGATGCAGACCTTTGCAGGCTCTGGCAGGTTGTTTAAGCTGGCGCGGGGTGGTCCGAGTAGGCCGAGTCCGGGCCTATGCGCAACAGATGACCGCGACGTGCCCTTCTTGATGGACACCGTACGCTGCCACAGTGGCTGCAGGCCGTGGCGGCCATCACCCTCACCACAGCTACAACCACGAGCTACCGTCAAGAGGCCATAGGCCTCCCACATACCGGCCATAGGACTTTACACAGCGCTTGTCCATATTAGCGGCCGGGACCTCGGCGAGCCAACCAATCCCTGCCCGGTAAACTCGTCAACAGCATAACTTTAAGCAGGCATACTTCGAGCTAGTTCCTAAACGCCACCTGCCTTAAACAACAGGTTGGCCGTCAATACTTAGAAAACTTACGCATTTTCGTTCATTTCGGATCTTGCTCAAATTTTAATCAAAAGCATCTCTTCACCATTCTGCCTATAGAAACGTTGCAGTTACATTTCGAAGTTTACAGGAAGGAACAGAGCATTTTAAATGGGTTTGATATTAATAAATAAAGCAAAGCAACCTAAAAGAACTAAACACTGACGCGCGTATCTAAAGACGCTTTCATAGCAGGGGCTGCCTGAGGACCTATAAGAGATTGTATTATTTATGCTATCTCGCATTGCAATTTTCAGTGGTTTAAGAGATTACTTGTAACGCATATTTTTCAGATAGATGTGTCATGTACATATTCTAGATTTGCCAATTTCTCTATTACTTGGAGATACATTTCATCAAAAACATTTAGCATAACCTATCAGTAATAAGGATTTTAGAAAGCCGTATATTTTGCATATAAATATATGGATAACTACCTAGATCATTAAAGAAGGGGGTAATGTTCGGTAGGGGCAGACTCCAAAGACTGAGGGAGTTAATGAACCCCTGATTTAATATGAAAAGAACAATGTTAAACTAGATTTGAACTAGAAATCTTTCTTAATATATGTGTAACAACATTTGTTCCTATCCGCACTTGATTAGCCTGTTTTTTTTGTCCTATTTACGTATTTTTTTGTTATCTCTTTCGAGGGTCTAGAGAAGCCTTCTCTAGTTATTAATAGACCGAAAACCTATGTTTAACTGGCTATATATCATATTGGTTAGGGACCGCACGAAAATATGTCTTTTATATTTAGCTGAGGCTTTTGCAGCTTTAGTGAATCTATTCTTCACGCCAGTGCTTTGAGGCACCAGATCTACCAAACTAGCTACATCAGCAGGCTAATAGAAATAAGGAGCACAGGCACTGAAAGAGTAACAAAAATAAGGTCTACCCACAATTAAACCAGCGTGAGACTTTTATCGAATACGTGAGCGCCCCTTGCATTTATAAGATTCACTATGATCTAACAGACGTGATTGTGCATTGCCGTCTGTGTTTGCTGCAGCCTTTGAGGGCAGAAAAAAACGCCCTCCCCATCTACATCGGATCTGAAATGTAGCGCTGGTGAAATACGTTAGGAAGTTGAACTGGCCATGACCAGAAGCGACCTGCTTTTAAGAAAGCAACCGTTCTTAAGGACGCGAGTCAGCTAAAGTGCGTTTCCTTATATATATTATAGCTGATCGAACACGTTTCGCCGTCTGCGATCTCGTTAAACAAAAGTACTAAATTATCACATTGAAGTGGGACTCTACTGCATCACTGATCAATTTACCTGTACATCGAAGGCACGCTTTGGGCCATTTACTTTGGTAGCTGTTTTCCCATCTCACAGTTGACGGTTCCTATAAAATGTGCAATTTGCCAGATATGTCACGTATGCACGCATTTATATACCTGAAACGACATATTGCCTTCGTTTGGAACGTTTTGCGCCGTTAATAAAACCTAGTGTCTTCTCTATACCACAGTCGAACCCTCGACCGAACATATATAATTAGAGCGATATATTGCAAGACATTTTACGATGTCGATATTGAAAAGCATCGAACGTCACTACTGGTTGATAATTACGTGAGCGTCTGGCTTTAGTCGAGTAAACCATCATTGATTTTGGTTACGTGTCGGGGGGCCGCCATTATTCGATGACCGCCGAATTACATAAGAAACGTTTCTGCAGGCTAAATCTAGCTAATCCGTGACTAATCAGTTTTCACAGTACAATAAAAACAGTTCATTATTCGTAAAGGAATAACGTAAGCTTACAACAACTACATCAATCAATACACGATTGCTTGTTTCGTAGCTGCTGCGGCCGAGTCGAACTGACCGACGCGAAGTAGTTAGTTCGTGTCGTTATCCCTATTTTCGTTCTATTCCGTGCCTTGTTACCATCAGCTTAGTTTGCTTTTGGGCCCTGAACGTAAAGGCTTATGAAGGCTGATCCTGCTGCTTATGCCGCAGCCTTCACTGACGTTGCCATTGGGAGTCGCTTCCACAAGTCGACAAGCCAAATCGGTGGATTGTCGGTTCGACGACAGATACGACGACGACGACGACGAGAACGCGGTCCAAGATGCCACTTACTTTTTGTCGAGCAGTTTCTTCCGTAACGGCGCCGAAGATGCGCCGCGAGGGGGTGTGCCCGTGCCCGTCGTTCGACCCAAAGTCGGTAGCAGCAGGAGCTGCCCGCAGTCGTTTGCAATCGACCACCGTCGCTACCGCCTTCCCCCCTTGATACAAGTCAAGACAAAGTGTTCTTCGACTGAGCGAAAAACAGAAAGAAAGAGAGAAAAAGGGAGAAAGAAAGCCTGACTCTGCGTGGCCAGCCCCCTCTGTAGCTTGAGCTGCCGCTGCTGCTGCTGCTACTTTGGTGCTGCCGCCATTGCCGTTACGGTGTTCGTACAGCCGCGGGGAAGCAGACGCCGGCCTCCTTCTGGGGCCCCCTCGTTCTCCCCGTCAAGTTGCTGCTGCTCTAACAGCAAGAAACGGAAACTCATGAAAAATGCAAGCGGCCGGAAGCTGTAGACCTTCGACAAAGGATAAGTAGGATGAGACGAACGAACGGAGGAAATGCTGATAAAAACGATAGAGGGTTGCTTCTAATCATCTGTTACAGCATTGGAAAGCTGAGGACAGTGGGCGGGTTTGGCAGCATCAGGAACGCCAGTCTATAAACGCAATATTATGGCCGAAAATGCATTGCATTGTGTGTGGTAGAATTACTTGGGTGGCAGCAACAGTAGATAGTGAAAAAGTTCTAGGTCAGACGAGCAAATGGAAGGCGGGTAAGACTATTGTTGTTGCCAAAATTGTTGCTGTTCATGTTTTTGCTAATGTTGGTGTCAAGCAGAAATAAAAACATTGCATTTTTCCTGTCTTAGCCGTCTTAGTCCTGTTTAGCCGGAACCGCAGCAATACTAACCTACTCTGTGTTCCACTCTAAATCAAAGGAAAGGTCAATTCATTTAGGGTCAGCCTATAAGGAAAAGAAAGGGTCTGTTGGAATATCTAGCGCGAATAATACATTATGTGGTGACTTAGACGATATGTTTTATACTTGCACATAACCTATTTCTAACCGTTCTATTGACAGTAAATGTCAGAAAGAAATATGTTTTAATATCTATTTTGTCAAACGAGAACCTATGGTAAAGACTGACAGATGTTGCTCAAGATACAACGACATGCGTACGCTGGCGAGCAGCAGAAATTGCTTATGAAACATGGTATAGTTCATTAGGATTTTCTTCATAAAAATACGGATTCAGCTTCCTTCCCTTTCTTTTATTACAAATCTATATGAAAAATACAACTTTGGGGCGACGCAAAAAAAATTGCTTTTGTATCGTATTATACTCTTCAATATATAGGAAAATACATAGCGGTTCCGTGCTTGACGACAATTCCAAATCCATGACTATCATTATATACTGCCACTATGCAGTAACATATCGAACAAACCTTATCAGTATATGGTAGATCTATAGCACAGCAGAAATTCGTGGTATAAAGTGCGTTCTCGTCTGTTCATTTCCATGAACAGGCATATTGATAGAACACAACCATACCATTGACCAAAACTCGAACACTCTGCAATGATAGGCAAGTATATATATATATATATATATATATATATATTTTGGAATATATTATATTAGGCTCTTCTATGCAAATTCCGCTTAGTAGCAGTTGGTCCTGCCCATTCGTTTGAAGAAGGACCGTGACAAATTGTTTTGGCAAGGCACAATTAAGCTGACTACTGCTGAAGGACCGCTGAGATGTTTCAAGATATGTGGGATGTTTCTATGATTAGTGGGATGGAGAGAACCGGATGAGTTTTCGTTTCTCGCCCAGTCCGGCCTAGCCGACGTATGTCTCTTCGGACCCAGAACGTTGCTGGTGATGCGGTATGCGGAGGGTACGCGAAAAATGGCGGCAGATTGGCTCACAAAGTGGCCGAGCGGACAACTGCCACAGCAAAGCAATTGCTTCTGTTGTGACTAACACAAATAACTGACATAATCGCAAGACTCGCTGGCTGGCTGTCTGCCTGACGTAGGGATAACTAACTGAATGGTAGCCTTAATATCTGGCGTGGGGGCATGTGGGATTCGGCTTCTTTCGTAACTCCTATGGCGTTTCAGCAACAAAAGAGGGACCCTAACCTTTCCTAGTCCTGCAGTAGTTCCAGCTCCCAGACCCCAGAACCCTGGAGTAGTACCTTGAATAGTATTTTCCCAAATGCTACTCCAATCCTTATTGCCACTAACTTCTGTTGTGCAGTTGTTCATCAACACTCCGTTATATGTTACTGTATAGTCCGGTCAGTTTTGATGACAATTGGATGGAGGTGGCTCGACAAGAAGAGCTGTTTCGTACAGGAACGCGCTATCTAGGGTCCGCCAGTATGTGTGTCTATCGGTCTGTTTCGGATAGCGATAGATAGATTTCAACGAAATCCGCCGTGTTAGCTGGTGGAAGTGGGAAAAGTGCTACAAAGCGGAAGAGCTTAATTAAATCGGCCTATCTTTCCGTTAGTGTTTGCTGTCAGAGTGAGATTCGTCTGCGCTAATCTTCAAAGAACGATAATTGACAAAATAGTAGGGAGGTAGGGGCACATTTTTGCGTCCATATCCGTGAACTGTCCTAGTTTTAACAGGACATCTTATAGACACGCTATCCCGAATGATATTGTCACTTGCTTTGATTCGATGACGATCATGTCCTGTTGTTGAGCCGAATGTCCTGCATAATCCTTAATTAGATGAAATGTTGACGACCATTACCAATTTTGCCGGAAACTATTTTTCGATTTCTATATCCCTCACTCAGCTCTCCTTCTCTGTCTTTCCTTCTCTCCATATTTACCGCAACCTGTCAATCCTGGTGGCTAGGCGCATCCCGGTGTACAAAGACGGAGTCACCTGCCCAGTTCGCGGTGTCGTGACACCGTCTTTGAAGAGGACACAAGTGTCAGGTCGACCGGTAGTTCCGATGGCTAATTTCAGTTTTCGTTCGCTTCTTTGGCATCTTCCTGTGTCTTCAATCTGTCGTTTACTCTTACCACTAACGTAGTGCGCTAACCATGTGGTTTACTCGGTGTGACCGGGGACAAGACACTTCCGATAGGTTAGGTGAGAATGCTGTTGCTCGAACGCGCCGAGCACTGAACAGCGGTGAGAATATCGCCGTGTCCCCGTAAAGCTTCGGGGATTAATTGACTCGTGGTTGTCGCTGATGCGCGCTCAGTGAACCACAACCTCGTTGAAGTGTGGTAAGCTAGTAAACTGGCAAGTCGGCTTACTTAGCAGCCGAAACAGCAATCGTTGTAAATCGTTTTGAGATTTGTTGTCACAGGCTTTCGACTGGTACTTCGTTACCATTTAATTTTAATCGCGTTTACCGATGCAGAGGTGATGGAAAGCAGACAACAACTAGAAGTAATTCTACATATTTATCCTTTATGTATGTAACATGCTAAATGACAAATAAAATTCCGTCCAACAGATGTTATGCTGATATTCTTCACAGGAGCTGCGTTACTTCACGCAGGCTTCGATTAAGCATCGCATCGTTTTGTAGTTAGTGGATGGTTGGTGAGGGCTACTCGAAGATGAATGGCCTTTACTTGCTACCGTTTGCGCTGAAGGGTAACGACGCGTTCATATATGACCGACAGTTTCAGTTATTAGTATCCCCGCAGAGTCGTCGAATGGTGTTTTTGTTTGTAGAAGCATTTCTTTTCATATGTCTACTGAATAGGTCAGAAGTCACACCTTCGTCGAGCAGTTTCAGTGGACACAAATATGGATCGATTCTAATTCTGGCTGTGTATGTAATTGTGTGGATCTTCACATCTTAAATAAGTACTTATTTAGATATATATTTTGTAGGCTACGGGGGATGATATGCTCATCGAAGAACAAAACGTAAGTCCATAGTGTAGCAAAAAAATATTTAAAATTTAAGGAAAAGTAAGGTAAGTAGTAAATTATCCTTTTTCGCTATGGCAATTTTTCTTAGCAATACTTAATTCGTTTCATGGGTCTGATAGTTTACGACGAACACCACGGCGCGATAGGGAGGATAAATTCAGCTCTCTCTATCGCGATTGGACGGACCCAAAAACATATTTTTAGTACAATTATTGTCTACAAAGATCGTTATAACTACTACTATTTAAAAATAAAAAATTTTATCTTTTTCCGTTTGTTCCTTTTCTACAGAGATGTCATATAATTATTATATGTCACGTATTTTGCTAGTAATAAGGTAAACTGGTTTAAAAACCAATGTATCCAGAGATCCTGTATGTAAGAAAAGGGATTATATTTTCTGTATTAGCAATGTGTAAGTGCAATGCTGTAGCTCTATCTATTTTAGGGCTAGTTTTTGTCACAACTTTTATTTAATCTATAATTCTATAAATAAGTTTTTTTTTGATCGTCATATGCCATAGACCGTCCGCTGGCCAATCAGTATAGCACTAGGCTACAAATTTCATCTTTCGGTGGTAGTCAAATATTAAAAACCCTTTCCTTGCTCTACAAGCCTGTTGTTTTTTATCAAAATTACAAAAAGTAACTTTATGGTTTGCCTTTAAATACAGGTACCTTGAATTGTCATCCGAAAAGAGCATTTTCGATTTAAACGAGACGTTTCGCCCGATCTTTAGAAATTAAGAAGGACCGTTTTAAGTCACCTTTGAACAAGCATATTTTCTAGAAGATTCGTTGTTTCTTATCCTAGAAAACTTCATTTCTTTTCATGAAAACCTTTTCCTTGTCTTTTTTTCTTCTCCTTTTTTTTACTTGGAATACCCGTATATCCACACAAACATCTCACGATATGAATAAGCTTATCTCCTTACAGTTAGAAGGTATTTAATAACTACAACAGTCATAATAACAATTACGACAACATCTTTGAGTAAAGTCGTTAATATTGAAGGTTACCTCGTACAACGAACCTCAGAGTGGACACGTACACCATAGTTTTTTTTGTTAATATATGTTTTTGTTGCGTATGGCCTAAGTCAAACAGAAAACTATATAGGTAACCATTTAGCTCATCTTCCCACAGCGTTATTTAGGCTAGTTCCCTAGGTATAAATATAGCCTGACTGTATTAATGCATTTACTACGAACGTGTTCTAGCGGAGTCGGATCGATATCGTAAAATCGACATAAAATTATCAAACCTACAAAGAGATGTGTTGTATTGAGCTAATGGGAACAAAACGAATGTCTACAAGTAAAATCCGTTTACTCATTAAGGGCAAAACCGTTAAAGTCAATAAGCGCTACAAATGTATGCCTATACATACGTATGTGAACCTCAGCGAGCTACTTACGCCGTAGACTCGTCATTAGCAGCTTTCTGACGAAAAAAAACCGTTATCGCACTGCTATCCAAATGGGACGCTCGTTTGTACTGTAACACTGATGTATCATAGACGAAGTAGTCAATTCATGTTTTAGGCTTTACCGTAATATGTCGCCGTAGCGATCTAAGGTAGCATTGCAGTGATAATGGATTGATTGTTTTCATTTTATCTCTAGAGAATTGTCGCTTTTCCAATCTATGGCCTGCTTTTTTTTTATGCTATCTGGCAGCATTACATGACAACATATATAGAACACTGTCGTTGCTGGAGTCAAGAATTTACAAAACGAAGAGCCATAGATTACCGTCAAACTACTCTCGAGACCTGGAAAGTAGAGCTTTCCTGCAACTGCTTGACATGAGATCGTACCTATATATATATATATATATATATATATATATATAGCTGATTTTCAAATACACACGTTTGTCTTACTCCCCCATTTTAGTTTTCTTATTTGGCAGGGTAACAGGGCTCTTGAATGAATATAATTAATAATAACTTTACAGATGTTTCTCTAAGAGGTTCGAGTAACGAGAACAAGTACGTGGAGTGCAGAGACGAAACTCATAATTACGCGTAACAGCTATATCAAACGTGAAATGTCTGATTTCAATCTGGTTCCCGTTTACTTAGTCGAAGTTCATGTACTTGGCGGGGAATGGTTTAAGGGTCTGCTAAAATTGACAACAATAGCTCGAACAATGTTTGTGTTTTTTTTTTTATTTAAGTCAACCACTTCAAGGATATTGTACTCGATTAATTAGAGGTAGCATTGCCATTGAGATAAGAATGAACTTTTTGAATTGTTATAAATTCTCTAGTATCTTTAGCGTTTTGTCAGGTTGAATGTACTAGATCGTACACGAAATTATTAGATCTTATCATCTCTGTCTCAGCAGCTCAAAAGCATGGCATCGACGCTGTTCGGGTAAAGCATTTTTCGTTTGGATTGTGATAAAAAAATTTTCGGAAAAAGACCCGTTTTTGACTTAGTGATCACTTTTGCTTATTGGTTTAAAGATTCTGTCTGAATGGGTCGCCATAACCCCCCAATCAGTACTGGCCGCTATCCGTACATAGACATAGCGTCTCGTATGCTATTCTTGAAGGGCATTCAGTCTCCGCTTCCATGTCTGATATTCATGTATTGGACGAGCATATGTTAACAATTATTAGGTATTTGCTTATACGAACGAAAGAAAATTACCTGGAGGAATTCGATTATTTCAATGTTACGCATATACATTTGTAAAATAACATTACTATGATTATCGTTACTAAATATCTATATACGATTTCGTTTAGCTAATAAAAGAACTTTTTTTTGTTGTTTATATATATATACATAGTCTTTGTTGTTTAACGCCAATTTCGGGACATCGTATGCTACTAATCCCTGTGCGATAAACTTCCGCGTCCGAAACGAGCAAGACCGCTATTTTAGCGGTTTCGCTTCGCGTGAGTCTGCAGTCTGAGTACAAGTTATGTATTTTACGTAGATTTAAGTATTAATTATATATAAATGAAAACTGAAGACGTATACGCTCAAACTGTCTCCGAAACAATCTTTCTCTCTCTCTCTCTCTCTCTCTCTCTATATATATATATATATATATATATATATATATATATATATATATGGTGTACGCGCATCTGAGTGCTTTTTTTAAGATTTACAGCTTCTCATCTGAGCCATCGACTTCCCGCTAAAAAAGAATAGGCGTTAGGTGAGCGCCGTTTGCTTACAGGACGATGTATGCATAGTAACAGAATACTACCACTGGGCAAATATTGTACCAAGTAAAGCATCGTTCAGTCCAATATTCCGACGCTCTTCAAGCGCATTGATTTAAAGATTTGTTTATCTAAAAATTATAATTCAACGCTGTTAAAGTCTTTTCCATAGAGTACATCAAGTCGCTATCAGAAGTTAACACTTAGCTAAATAAAGCAAGGTAACAACTACCTAAATAGCAGTAAAGGGTGCACTTCATTGTATTATATATGTTGTATAAGTAGTATTTTTTCTGGAGCCTTGCAAGTCGGCATGAAGCGTAGGATCGTTCCATGGATGTAACTAATCAATGATCTCATTGAAAAAGGAAGATATTGCGACACATATGGGCCCGAAGGTATAGTGCACTTTTATCATTAGTCTGTAATTTATAACTAATATATTTTATTTGAAAATATAGCTGATTAGATAGAGTTTGGCTGTGAAAAATATATACATGTATGATTTCTCAGAAATGTAAATAGATTCTCTCCTAGTGTCGGACGTATTAGCTAGATAGTGATTGGATAATATTGGATCTATCAAGGTTTTTATTATTAACATCGGTACAAAATGTACGGCTAGGGCCCACAAGATGGTCGACAATGCCTCGCTTCACCAGGCCTCAATGGGCTTGATCCATACGCTGTCGTGTATCAATGATGGAAAACGAACACGCAAAAGACAACAATCGCAAATGAATCCGTCACAAATACCAAAGTCAGATCAATCACAGCGGGTTACAGCCAGCTATGCGTGGATGTGACAAGTTCCTAAATAATCTTAAGTCAAGTCTCATTCTTACTTGGTGGCGAGCGGTCAATCATAGATGCAAGCGTATGCGTAACCATTCTGCACGGCTGGAGTATTCGTGACGGCGATACTAATAAAAAATCAACCGATAAATCTGCACGAATGGACCTAGGATAGCGCTTTGGAAAATCTAACTTTGAAATAATATTGGCACGTCTTGTATCTTGCTTTTTTTTTTTCGTCTTGCCTTGTACGCATTTTGTTAGCAGTTCTTTTTTTTTTTTTGAAGAATATTACCATGTCGATTGCCAAGTCAACTCTGAACTTTCTATATTCTTTAACTACACCCTATATTTTTCGTATTTCCTACAAATGTAATTTCGACAACGTTATCGAATGTAGAGACATATTGTAGTGCTACATTAGGACATATTAAGGGAATGCACATATCCACTGCAATAGTTATACGTATCAGTTATTCAGCCAAATATATCTTAGTTAAAGAGATGCACACATATATACATGTATATAACGCACGCGAGTAGAATTAGGGTTGCAGGTAAACAAAAGGCTGAGAGGACGCTAAACGGCAAATGTAAACCTACTTTATGACTCGCTCAGGATCCGCAAGACTATTAGACAGTATCCATTGTGATTATTCGACTGGGTATTATCCCTATCAGGATCCATTTTTTCGCTACCTAACAATGCATTTGCAGACCCGCTTACCCATCTATGCGATCGGCTATCCTGTTATTTAGCTATCTCTGTTCTATGTAAATATAGAACTTACGTAAAGCCTTTATACTTATTGTACGATGCTTGTTGATGCTGATCGATCTGATCAATAACGTTTTAGTATGGTGAAGATAGAAATGATGGCTTTATATTAAATTCAATTATTTTAATACAACATGTTTTGCTACTCAACATTGAAATGTGTGTTTTTTTTTTCTCGTTAAGGTGGTACTTACCAGTTGTTGCTGATTTGCCTGAGCAAAACTGAAGACCATGTGTGTGCGCCTCCCGACCCGCCCGCTTAATCGCTCAATTAAGTGACTGTTAATTTAATATTGTCTTCTATCAACTCGACAGCCGTCTCGTACTAGAGTGTGAAGAATCACGGTGAACTTAATCGAACTTCGGTCGAGCCGTTTATTGACGAAGCTTTGAATTTTCTTTAAATACACGAAACACTACTAACCTGGTGATGAGCTATCGTTTATTTCGATTCTAGAGTATCTCAGGTCATAATCAGGCTTATTTATAGGGAGATATGATACAGCATTAGAAACATTTCGACAAATGTATAGTCGATTCTACAAAATGTTTTCCTTTTCTGGATAGCAAGCATAGCTGGACATTGAAAAATGGGCGACAACTGTGTGAAGTCGTCTGTTTTTTTCACTGTTTCGCACGTCCATTGTCCGCGGCCAATATTTATTATTGTTAACCCATTATACTTACTCTGAACGTTCTGTATATCTGAGTCATTGACCAGAAGCACAGCAAAAATTGCATTCAGAGACTGGTGCGAGGCCTTCGGTAGCCCAGCTGGTCGCTATGACGAGGTTGTGTTTGGACAGCGATGTTTGACAAGGGTCTGCTAAAATCTCAAATGCCCAAACGGCGGTTTTACGAAGCGTCGTAGCAATTAGAGTCGGCAAGAAGGCCAACCGACATACAAGGCCGGCTTTTCTTTCTACGTGGCACCCCCGATGAGCTTTTGCCCACTTTTTACATCCGATGAAGCTTCGATTTGCAAATCCAATCAGGTGCCACATCTCACCTAACTAACTTTCTCGGCAACAGTGTTTTTATTTTACGACTCAACTCAGTCGTCTGTTTTAATCTGATGATCAACAGAAGCTCCAATGACGACCATTGACCTTTTAGAATACAACTCAACGCGCAAAGTTAACCAAAGTAAGAGGTAGGACTATCGGAAGCAACATTGTTAGTGAATTCTCAGAGGCACTTTAAACTCGCTTAGTAATTTCATGCTTAGTTGAAGTTACCTTAACGTGAACACAAGGACTTAGGACCACCATTGAATGTAGCATTCATTGAGGTACGCGTTAGCATGAAACGTGTAGACCAATGCAGTTTGTATACTTCTATATTCAGCTAATGGAGCCGACATCACAACGCTGCTTGTTATAAAATCCATACTAAAACCACCCATGATTGCGTACTGATGCAAAAACTGGTAATATGAATACGAAACAAGGGTTTCCGCCACACTTTTTTAAAGTGTGGCGAAAGCTCTTACACTTACTTAAACCCTTACGATACAATTAACAAAGGGAGTAAGGCCGCATCGCAGCGGCACGTAAATGCTGTGCTTCAAATAGCGCTATTTCGGGTAACTCCGCCACTTGTCATGAATATTTACACCTTATCGTGCCGTTCGCTGAACATCCTCATAAACGAACGTCTAAC
Source organism: Varroa destructor (assembly GCF_002443255.2). NCBI lineage: Eukaryota > Metazoa > Arthropoda > Arachnida > Mesostigmata > Varroidae > Varroa > Varroa destructor. The sequence continues at coordinate 3,896,146 of NW_019211457.1, forward strand.
GATGACCGACGAAGCCTTTGCGGAACGTTCACGACGAAGGTCCAGTTTACGTAGGGAGAAATGTATATCATTCGAGGTAACAACATACATTTTGCAAGAAACACATTTTAGTGTGGGCGAAGGAAATGATGCTTATTCCGGTGTATATAGAGCGTAGAGGCAATCTAGGCAGTTAAGGAAACCAGCCGAGACTCCGTTCCGAGTGATGGGACCATGTTGTTCTTTGTGGTACAATAAATGTACCTCGAATACGTTTCGTTTCGGCGATGTTCTCCGTTTTGGTCTTTGGATTATAGCCACATGCCGATTTTTGTATGGCGTTCACGACAAGGATTAATAACATAAACACTGAAACGGGCTGAAGGTTCATTAATGCTATTCGATAGAATATTCAAAAGTACTTCTACGCATGTTTTCGTCACTCGAACATTATAAGTTCTTGCTTTCGCTTATTAGATTTGGAACTTAATTAAAAAGTAATTCAGGTTTGCTGAAAAGGTCACTTTGATGAGTTTCGAATCTCTAAACCTTATTAGTGAATGAGATGGATTTCTCTATCATCCAAGCAATCGCAGCGACATATATAGGTGGACATTGTTTTTTATCTAGTATGCTTCGAGTCACTGTCACAACCAATAGATTTAAACATTCTTAAATAATATCATGTAATGCATGTGTTTTATGTTCGGCTTGCCGGTATCAGAGGGCTGGTCGTCTGCTTGTAAGCCAGATCTCTAGACGTAGCCGAAGGACCTACCGATTTTACCGTATGTAGGTGTTGGTGCACACCTTCTTGCGCTGAAAAGCGCCCCAAAAAGGGCGACTTTACGCCCCAAGAGACTGAGCGAAGGAAAGGGATGATGGAAAGAATCTAATGGCTGTCGCACTGCGCTCCCGCCAGCAACAACAAAAGCCGCCCAGGCTTTGCCAACTTTGCAGTTAACTTTCTTTGATATAATTACATTTCCCTTATCGTTAGAGGTGCCGTTTTACCCCTCCGTTGCCCCAAAACTCTGTCCGGTACTAAATTTGCGCAGCCGAGTGTCATCAGCGTAAGGAGCACACAGGGGGTATGTCTACAAAAAAAGACGAAAATGGTGCTTCTGCCACGGGCCTTGTTAGTACTGTTGATGTTGTTCCTGAATTGAGTTGTGCGTAATTATAGCCATCACAGTCACAACTGCTGCCGCCGCTACGAATTTGGCGACCGCAACGATCGGCGTCATCGTGGGCTGGCGGCAGTGTCGAAAACAGTAACCGTTTCTGGCCTGTTAATAATTAGCTCAGATACAAAACTTTTGACAAACGCTCGTTGCTTGAAAGTCTACATTTCACAACGCAAAATAAAGATTAAATGTTAATAATATCAATGAAAATGATAACATTTTTGGTGAGTGGCTTACTTCGTGCGTACCTTGACCTTAGGACATGATGGCTGGACAAAATCGGGTACAAGTGAGAAGACAAACGCCAACAATATATATATTCGACCGTCAAACTGAGTTTAATTTTGAAACTTAAATCTTCGTCGATTTGACCGCAAGGAAGTTACAAGGGTTGATTTGTAGATATATGTTGATACCATAGAAGCCTATACTTGTACAATCCAACTCAATCGCATTGCTTTAAGTTATGGAACTGCTCAGTATAGACAATTGACATCAGATTCACAAATAGTCCTGCGTATAATGGCTCCTAGCAGGCGGGAACTCTGTCCACTAATGTATTTAATCTTGAACAAATTGAAGTTTGTAGCGGTCATCACTCCGCAGAAGTCGTCCTATGGCACCATCGATAATAAATGATTTTTACGTTTGGGTCTAGCAAAGCTCCCTTTCTGGGAATATCCAGAGCGGTACTAACAGATGACTCGTCTACATTGACAGATGATAGTTACTTGAAATGACACATGTTACGGTTGAATTCAATGCAAACCCTCCTTTTACGTTTATGTTAGTTGTGTTATTGAATAACCAATTGAATTTAATTTATAGTGCAATATTTTAGTCAGATAGTTCACACCTCCAACGTTTGCAAGGTATAAAAATTCCATCAATTCAAATAATACGAGAATGCACAAATAGGCGATACCATTCACTGAGCCCTCACAGTTTACCTAACTCTTTGGGCCTTCTAAGGCTCTCTGCACTTGGTTTTCTGTGAAAATGATTGGGTGCGCTGCAAAGAAATTCTATTGTATGCGGTTAACTTTCTCTCGCACTCGCTCCAGATGCTGGAATTGAATCGCCGTCTGATCTCTATAGATTTCTCAATTCAAATGCCGTCACAGCTGAATTTTACAATCAGAGCTCGTCATGGTAGACCTCACATGGTAAACAATAATTAACGCTTTCCGGATCAATATCCGCTCCGACACCAATCGATACTATTATACGTACCCACAGTATGAACGCCGGATCTTAGAGTTCAGTCAAACTTTGGGTTCATACGCCTGGTGTTAATCAGTAAAGTATAATGTAAGTTGGGTCATGCAGCCTAGCATCAATTATTGATCACATGCTAAATCCGTAACAGACATTTGCCTTTAAGGTCGAAAATGTGGACAAGATAAAATCAAAAAATCTATTCATGTATGTTGTATCGATGTATAATCCCTCTGGAAAAAAAACCGATGCTTAACACATTGCAAAAAAAAAGCGAATGAAGCATCGTGCTTTCTAATGGTTTCGCAAACATTTAAAATCGGCTTATATCAGTATTGAAACAGATACAGAACCAGGACGAAGGCCATAGGAAATGTAAATATAGTGGGTATTATTTCGGCCAGAAAATGCTAATTAAAACGTGGCATTACGAGGCCAGTGTCTAGTAGTAAGGCCGGGTGTTCGCAAAGAGTATATAGACATTAAGCTTTTGCAAAAAAAGGGGTTTGGATTGTTATACGTTATCACATATTTAATCACCCAAAGTACTTCGTTAACCAAAGCGCTATATATTTTACGTAGCTACATTTGGCAAATTTACTATGTATTTTAAACGCGATCTTCGCGATGATTCACAGTCTTCTGCCGAGACAAGCACCAATAACCTATACCTATTTCCGAATGGCGTCAACTATTCTGTAGTCTGCTGTCAATTTATATCCATGAATCTGTAATAACTGTTCATAGAAAATGGCTCTGCAGTGATGGAGATATGCATGTTGACAATTCCTCGTGTGTTTTCAATGATGCTGCAGAAACATGGACGCGCAACCTAGTCTAGGAAAAGGAATTTTTAGTTTTTTAGCCGGATTGGTAGCTATGTATCTGAGCATTGTCATGTTCACATAGTAGAAGATACGCCTGGATGCTGCTAAACGTTATTCCTGGACAGCTGGTAAGTTTATGTAGTAGACTTCGCCTATACTCGTTTTGACCGAACAAAATGCTAAAAAATATATTAATATCTTTCCAGTGATTTCTGTTATTAAAATGACTGTTCCTCAACGAAAACTGCTTAAAAACATGCACGTATACTGGAGGTCAGGAGGATTGTAGTTGAAGCTGTCAGAGCCTTTCGGAACTGAATTTTTCGTCACTAGCTAACTAACTAACTAACTGCGATTCTCCATTTTCCAACTATCTAAAAAGTTCTTTATTTGGCAAAGTCAATTTTTATTTCCTAGATAAATCTCTAGATAGCCCTCTACTACTACTACGGCTACGATCCTTTTCCACGACATCTATTAAATCTACATCGCGCATTGTCCGTATGAGCTTAATGTTTAGAATCTAGCGCGTCTACAAGTAACAAAACTGTTGGTAATTAGAAATCTATCGAGTCCTGGTCCTGCATTTTTTGCATCGCTTCAGATAAAATGGTGGCTATAAGAACCAAATTATGGGTCCTCTGACGCCGAAGTGTATACCTGAGGCGTTCAGAACACCTATTTTTTTCATGACAATGCCGCCTTTTTTGTAAATTAGAATGTTTATTTTTGACACTTTTGGCTATTCCTGATACATAAATACGTTTTCAGAATGACATCTTAAGTGCAGTATCAAGGATTTGCCCTCATTAAAAGATTTAGCCGCGAGTCTAGCTAGATCTATCTGGAGATTATTTACCAAACCTTTGTCCACAGTTGCGCAAAATACCTAAATTCAATACAAAAATTTACAATTTGTTTTTTTTTTTGCTAAAAAACATAGACCCTTCTTTCTTTAACCGTATACTTTTTCATGGTTCGGCCTCGGTTAGCGCATAACTTCTGATTTAGATATTATTTAAGGTTTACAAACAATCGACTTGGAACATATGTTCCTCGGTTTAAGCAGCGACAACTCTATCGTTCATGCTATGCCCTCCTCAGTGTATCGCAGCGAATGACTACGTGTGCTAATAAAGATCTCCGACCGACTCTTTTAGCTTTACCCTCTTTAGATGTCTATGTAGATTCCTTTGACCAAGTCTAATAAGGGAAAAAGGCTGTTTTTGATACAGCTCTGATCATGTTATTAATACTTATTGAAATTTTGTTGCAAATATTAGATATATGCAATACAATTAATGTTTATGGAGCTGAGGAAATACGCTTAGAAACGATACTGAACGATGTAAATTTCAATATGCTCTTTATGTGTCGAAGTGCCAAAAGACGCGTCAACGTCCAAGTACGACGACTCGGTGGCGCCATCTGGTGTCTGCGTTGTGAATTTGGATCATTCCGCTTTCGATTCAGCCTATCAACAAGTGGAAAGACACAAAAACGTATGCCGAAACTAACTAAAAATACAAGATACACTCAAACTTTTCGAAATCCGGTAACAAGTAAATCAGTACCTGTTCACTATGGAAGATCGATTATTTGTGAGATACGTTTGAAGTTGTTGCAAATTCTAAATTCCTATTTTAACCTGCTTTTTAACGAGGACCTCAGAGGCGCATAGGAGTTAGTTAAAAGGATTTCATTTCGGTCGCTGTCAGCCCGATAGTACATGTTCTAACAAATGTCTTTTGACAGTATCGATTTTTAAGCTGAAGAGTGACGTTTACCAATATAGAAAAATATAACACCTATTGCAGTTTTGATAAAAGCGACTTTGTATTTAGCACGATGAATACGGTAAAACATTATGTTTAATTCAGGCATCTTTATTTTCTCAGTAGTCATAAAAGTATTCGCATTGAAATAGTGGGAGGAGACTTCAGTGAGAAAGTTAGGTAGCTGAAAAATTCACCGGTGGATTGGCTCGTTCGTGATACAGGAAATAGATACACTGGTCGTCCTCTATTGAAACACTTATTTTATCACACTAACATACATCACTCAGTCAATCAAGCAAAAGTATGTATAATCTTCAACAAATGACCTTCCCAGCTTGAAGAAGTAGCCGGTAACATAGAAAACTCTGACCAACAGAATCTTCGATTTAATTTTGATAAAACCCATACATATTTATAACTGCGTATGGATTAATGAAATCTAACGTTATGCTTATTACTACATACTCAGTTATTAACAAAACAGAAGCTCTCATTGCCCGAGCATCTCGTTAGCAGTACCTCCTGTTCGTAACAGCCAATACATGTTCAGGCTCGAGCGCGATCCGAGTCAAATTGGGATTTATGACAACGGTCTGTATCTTTTAGCTTAATCGGTTAAGACAGCACTTTTGCTAATTACTATAATTAGTAAATTTACTGATTGATTAAAAATATGGATAATTAGCTTCACAAATTTCAAAACATTAAACAAACCAGGCTTGTATCCATACAATTCAGTCGCCCAAGTAATAGAGAAGAAGAATGAGTTACATCAACTTAAAGGTTTAGAATTTACTGGCGATACTTCAGTAGGCAGTATTGCTTCTCTAAATTGACTAATGGAAAAATCTGTTACTATTGTAACATCCCATGGATTGGGTGCGTATACCTATACTAAGTCAGAACATTTTTTGTTTTTAAGGGATAAATCTTCGTGTTTGTAATGGTTTAAAGCGACCCTTACGCAGAGGGGTAGAAATGAGCTGGTGCCGATATACTTTGTGGTGAACGTATTTCCTTGGAAACACGTTGTGGTCGAAGTTCGAATCCGATTCTTTCGCTTCGTGCTGGGAGCCAGCCGTTATAGAAACCTTCAATGGCAATGCCAAACGGTAGGAAACTTCTGTTTCTTTAGTTCATATAACTAGCAGTTTCGTTTGTTTGAAGGCTCGCTGAGTCGAGGTCTTTCAAAAAACAAGACACTGACTACAGAATGGCAATGCCTGCTTGCTGTTTGATAGTCTGCAAAATGGCATCGAGAATTCTATGACGAGAGCACTCTCCATTCCTTGCTCCGCCCGTACGATGCTACACAATTGCCAATGCTGTTTCCAGGACGCCGCCATTTTCATCAGCTTCGTGCTCACTGGTATATTTTCTAATATATTGTTGGGCATACTCATCGTTCGAATAACAAAGAATATGTCCAGTTTTACGTTCAACACAACTTTATTTAAGCTAAAACGGCTGGCTGACAAAATCTACGCCAGGTTCGAACTTAGGCCACCTTACTAGCCGTACCTGAATGACCCTGTGTCATCATCTGGACCCAAAGATATACTGGCGAACTTGTCATTCGTATGACAATCACCTATTAACCAATACTCGATTGATTGAGTGTGCTTACGAAATTGCTATAAAAGAGAAAACCATCGTTGCTGATCCCTCTATGAAGACTAAATTGACACCATTAGGAAAGTTCTGCAGGAATAAAAGCGGATGATAGTCCGCTAATGTAAGGTCCGAGCTATTCGGCGAATGAATGCACCGAAGCTTGCTATCGAAGCTCTTTCAGTGTTCGCCGGGTATCCAAAAATATACGTAGCCTCGCTTGCCATAACCGAAGACGATGGCCGTCATTCACTTCACAAGTTCCGGCCAATATTTTCAATGGCTTGTTGCCATCTTGTTAGTTGTTGACAGTGGAGGCCTGAATCAATCGCTTTGCTACGCAACGACTAAAAATTCACTGTCCCTCTACAGTCGTACCAAACATATATCATCATTTTTTATTTCGTCTAATTCATTTGCATAATGTTGTCGTATGTGGTCTAGTTTTTATCACCCGTGGTCAACTGCTTTAAAAATGGCTCCATTTTTTTTTGCGTTTCTTTATATAGGTACGATCGCGTAAATCGTCTATGGTGCCCACACATTAAGCTGTTTTTTTATAGCCAGCTTTTTTCAAATGCTTTAAAATCGTTAGTTCCTTGCCGATATCATAGCTAGTTACGTATCGATCTTGTCAAACTTTCACAAACGTTTGCTCAACTTCTCTAATTAATCGTCCTTTACGAGAAGTATATTTCACACTGAAATTTCCAGAGTAAAAGCGGTAGGGGCATCTTCTGGCTGTTTATCGTCAAACTAAACAACACAACTCTTTTTATGGGCTTGGGAAACATTCGTGTTCTTATCGTTAAACTGTAAAACAGTGAATGTTTGAAGAGGTTCCATTTATACTCAAGGCGCTCTATCTAAAGTCTGAACGAACGCATTCCACCAATTTTGGCCCATACACCACTGCCAGATCTCGGCTCTTACGAGATGACATTACTGCCGACCCGACACGACCCATGTTACTTGCGATATATGACTCTGAAGCGATCTAAGTAGAAAAACCGTCCATATTTTTCGGCAACCCAATTTATGCAAGGTGAGCCAAAAGCTTGAAAAAGGAGAATCTTTATTTTGTATCTGGTGAAGTAGTAGGGGGTACGCAACCTATGACGACAAAGTTAACGATAAATACTAATACCATGGCATTATAATGTAGTATTATGGGAATGTAGAGGTGGCACTAGGGCGCCTGCATTACAAATCTATTGTTCGATTGAATATATTTTTTTGCTGAAATAATCAGTGTATTCCCTGTTAATTTATTAGATAGAAAATGAAGGCTGTTCAACTGTCAAGAAGCTTTTTCAAGCCTAATGGTGGCTCTTAGCTCAGCCTGCATGTATACTTTAATGTTGTCTGTTCTTGCTGAATGTAATATCGGTGTAGCAATTCAACAGGAATTGAAACAGACTACTAGGCAATAGAGCATCTGGCCTTTTATATGGACCAGTTATCTACGAACTAAGACAAGCTAATGGTGAACTTGAACTAAAAAATAAATAAAAGAAAGCAAAAAAACAAAAAATAAAATAAAAAGAATAAATAAATAAATAAAATGAAACTCAAAGTCAACTGAAGCAAGTTCGTAACCTGTTTTAGCCTTAACGCGATAAAAGTTCAAGCTAGCAGTAATTACTTCGTGGAAAAGGACATTTTCATCAAGCGTCTTTTTGCGTTCTTTTTTTTAACCCTATTTAAGCTGCAGAGTATTCGAACAACTTTTCATGACGTCAAAAGGCATAGAAAACGTCATAATATGAAATTCAAAGATCCTATAGTATGTATATGTTGTTATGATGACAGCCGAAAGGTTTCATAAGTAATAATAATAATAATAAATAAAAGTTTCATAAAAACAAAATACAAAATTGACATTGATTAGATTGTCTGGAGGGGTATGCCAAATTAATCCACTTATAGAAAAAAAATTAGCCCAAGTTTTCTTTTTAAATACGTTTGCCCTATCAATAGCGAGTATCTATACGAATTGAGCAGTGACTAACGAATCAAAATTAAGCTGTTGTGGGTTATTTTAACTGTATTGATCGACCTGAAACAACCCATATCCGTGATGCCCAACATGGAACGTGAGCCACACCATGTATATAAATATAAAGGTGCTCTCCGTTGGTTTAAGCTCTCGCGTTCCCTGGCTTGAAGACTCAGTTTCGAATTGCAATGAGCAAGCTTCACTTCAATGGATCTATTCGTCCATCGCGTCACCTCTCCTATTGTGAGACATACTTTTCAAGGGAGAAGAACATTCTGCATCATTCGCGATGTGAGTAGGAAGCAATGTCGAACCGTCTGAACGAGGCCTAGGTTCCCTAGTGCATATGGAACGTATGAAGGCACTTTGGAGTCCCTGGAGATGCTGAGTGTATAAGTTGTCGCCTGCTCTGCTCTGTACCCGTAGCAACGGAGTCGAGCCCACCGGGGTCAATCCCAGCTAAACCAACCTCGTGTGGCAAAAGCAAGGAGAGTTCAACGTTCCATTGTACACTGTGAGCATGAATGCTGGCCTCGTGCCTTTTATTTTTGGTTTAGTGCTGAAATAGCCTCTTCTTTTACTTCTTTCAAGCGATACGAATTGGAAGCCGTGAAAAATCGAGATGAGTCTGCACAGGATCAGACCCAAAGCGGATCATGGCGTGACTTTTACATCAGCTGCACAGAAACAGTATCTGGGCAATGAAGTAGGAACATAATCCTCGTGAATTTTCTACGACGTGTAACTTCTTCAACATTGCCTCTTACGCTTTTCGATATTTGGTCAGCGTTACCTTTTCCACGATCCATTGGTCCGAAGAACCACCTATTATGCAAAGATGCTGAATTATGCTGAGAGCCATCTACATTTTCAAAGCACATTTATACATAAAGCGTAATCTTCGTCAATCCCAGCATAAGCAAAAATCACAGGGCACTGCAAAATTAACCTATGGACCTGTCGCTGCTAGAGAATTACATCAAAAAGCAAAATTGACATAGATAATTACCCTATGATACAATCTGGAGCTTTGGGCTACAATATGAGAAACTGACTAACGGACCATTTTATGGGCAAGAACGTGAGAATTATTCCTTTTCTTTGAGAGACCGTCTGAGCTAAAGGACGATTGACCTGTCTAACGATGAATGTCTGCGTCTTCATACCAAAACCTTAAGTTACATAACCAAGCTGGAAGATTTGAAGGGTTATGTTTACGAGAGTTCCCTTGAAGGTGGTGCTAATTTTATCACTATGATTGGATAGACAGAAACTTTTTGAGTTAAGGTACGAACGAAGATTGATCAATACATAGTGCGGTAATATATTTAAAAAGTTAGTCGTTAAAGTAACTAAATAAATAATACAATAAATCAAAATAATAAAAATAAAAATGATTGTGAAATCACATAAAACTCAGTACGTTTCCTTTTCGCAAGCGAAGGCGTGCCTCCCTATCCCCATGCGCCAATCAACCGCAGTCAACTTTTTCCTACTTGAAGATCCATAGCTTCACCCAAAGTGATGCTCGCAAATGCCCGCTCTTCCGCTTCGGTTTACCTCCCACAATAACAAAAGAAAACTTGTTATTGAATTCGTTCAATTAGCCATTCGCAACTAATTTGGTCTTTCTGTCTCGAAATATCTATTTCATCATCGTCCACCTGCTGTGTTTTCATTACTGTTAAACCTTCTCATACACATAATTTATGGTAAATAAACGATTTCGTGGTGAGCAACCTGGCCGTTCCGGACGACTCTATTACGCTTATACTAGTACGATGGTTCGATTCCTACGTTGATGACAAAAGCAGCCGAGCCATTATACATGAGTCATCGTCCTCAACGGGCCGCCCGGACTTTAGATAACCCCCAGGGGTTCGGGGTGGAAAACAACTTAATGAAAGAGAACCAGAACTTAAATAACTTCGCCGTTCCAGACGGCTGTTTCGTCCACCGGCTAGTGCTCATTGCGTTGAAACAAAAGAGAATAGAGGTCGTACAACAACCAACAGCTCCTAGCTCTAGCTTAGGCCTTCAGGCTCATGTGGTTAGCCAGAATTTCCCCGTCAACGTGTCTACTCTATCTATCTGTCTGTTATAGAAACGATTCGAGAACTCTAGCTCCACGCAGGTTCTGGGTCTCACGTTAACGTAGTAGATGCCCATAGCCTCCGGTTTGACAGCCCCTTTGATACATCATACAGGGATAGGGAGTAGGCAAGGACGCGGCGGGCTTGGACTGCGTATGCGTATTGTCGAGGAGGTGCTCGTTTGCTCACTGATAGAAAAAATAACAAGAAAAGTTCTCCAGTCGCTCACTATTTAATTGAGTCTTGAGACCCCATCGTTAGTGGTCACGTGGCAGCCGAACAGCTTGCTACGTTCTGTTATATGCTATTTTATCCTATTGTTTTCGATTATTACTACCCCAAGCTACGAAGAGTCAAGCTGAGTGCAGCGGTTACCAGACTTATCTGAGCACAATAGATCGGGAGAGAGAGCTGACAGCCAATGGAGCACCCCGTATATTCATTATGCAGCTCGTAAGTGGGATGGGTTAATTCTTTAAGCGACGGCAACCGCCCATTCCTTTCGTTCCTACGAAGCAAGGTCTGTGTACATGTTTGGAACGGGATACGACCTTCATCAACTCCTTTTCTACTGCTGGTTATTAAGTATAACAGCAATTTCATTTGCCACTAGCTCGTATAATAGCGCCAACGTAAGGACTAGCACAGTACTGTGTCCTACCGAGGCCAACCCATCTGATCACTCGGAGCTCTGAGACAGCACCAGTGGTAGTCATATCGTTTCCACGTATTTGACCCTTAAGCGATCATGATCATCGTCTGCATCAATACAGTAGTTGTAATTACCACGGATTTTTTTACGTTTTATAACTTTCCAGTAGCTCGAATTAACAACTTACACTTACTAGCTAGCACAGATGCAAAGTTTAAAGGTTTGAAGTATCGAGACATGACGAGAGATGATGATTATTAGCTTATATACGAACTAGGGTACTGTCTGTTCTCACACATCCTTGCTGGCTCGTTCTAATCAAAACGATAGAATAACAGAGACTCCGAGAGGGAGTCTTGCATTTTAGCAATCACTGGATCTTTGCTTGAATGCCAATTGGGCTAGCAAACATTAGCAAATCTTCGTTGTTCTCTTCACTAAAACATATCTAAATAACACTCACTTCAAACCGAGTGTCAATTAGCCAGCCTGCGTAAATAGGTACGTAGGCTAATGGGCTAGGAGTGAGATTTCTATACGTTGTTTCCAAATATACATTTAGATTATAAAACGTATTTCAAGATTTACTAACAAAAGGAAAGAAAATACTAGATAAATGTTTAGCTCAAAGGTCTCCAAAGTTTCAGCATTGAATCCGGATGGAATTTTCGAAGAACCCATCGTTAATCGTACATGAAATACGTATTGATAAATCAAGAAGAAAAACAAAAGGTCATTATTGTGACTTTCAAGATTCGATCGGTTTCTTATCTATCCGGCAATAGCAATAGCACGTACCAGGAAGCGTTGTCATACGTTTAACATATTAAGGCTGCAACGACCATTATTATTTCATTAAAATGGTTTAATTCACTGATGATAATAGTAGTAGTTAATTAAGTGTTCGATTGGCTATAACGTAGTATGATAGGAATATAAATAATTGTCTTCCGAGTTTTACACGCTCTTTTAATAGACGGAACGAATAATCTTCTCGTATCTTTACTAGTTGTTCTTTCTATCCACTATCTATAACTCTATCCACTGGTCAAAACCGAGGTATTATGAATGCGTTTTATGTTCTTTGCTAACCGATCCCCAAAATTATATGTAAGAAGTCCCAAAATTGACCAGAAATTGACCCAATTCATCTATAGAGCCCATTTTGTTCGCTACAAGCTGTTGCTGTATCGACAAAAGTGTATTTGTCTAATTAAAAGGCCTATTGTATATAAAGGCTGATTAGAGAGTTGCAAACGTTTTAGAATCTGCGATTTTCCGGTAGTTGTAATAATGGTAACTGTGGAAAAGAAACAAGACTTGAAAGTCTCGCAAGGGGACCGTAACGCTCGACGCTATCGAGCGTGGATTTTTTAATTATATGTGGGTTATCATCAAGTTGACCTAGCAGTCGAACATTTTGTGGGTATATAATGCAAAAAACCTATATGTATCCTCGGCCTCTTTAAACTGCGTTGTAGGTCTTTAAGGATGCATCCAGAATTGAGAACAGAATCCAGCATCATCTCTTGAACAGGTTCTTCATTGAAGATGTTCTTTTTTTTCTGTTTAGCTTTTTTTTTTTTTTAGTCTGGACATCTGTTTCAATCAACCTCTTAGTGTTCTGATTCTAACGATCATTAGTTCTGATACTGAGGGGGCCTCAGCACGTGGCACAGTTGTGCTAATCTAGAAAAGATATCGTGATTTTATTTAACGCTGAGCTGAGTGACACTCACGCTCTGTAACATCGAAAGAAACACGTGAACAATCTGCGGATCCAATCATATGTGGTCTCTAAACATGCACGTTTCACGCATTCGTAGTATTTCTATATATGTCAGTATATACGGCTTACCCTTATCGGGTAAGCCTAAAACTGCCTAAACACGGGGTGCCTAAAAGCATCCTATATACAAGCCTTGAAGCTCATCTCTTTATAGATTCGGATGTCATGATAATTCTAATCGAGCTTGATCCTGATACACATAGTAACGCGTCAACTTATGAAGTTATTACTGTCAAGATTATTCTAACTTGCCTGTCTACCCTCCACCCACCTGACACACCAAAAGTACCCCATGAAAGGCATGAAGAGATCGAATTCAGAACACTGTCCCCGCCATGTCTTCCCGGGTGCTTCCCTCCGTGCGTTCAAGCATGTGTCGGTACTGCTTCTACCTCGTATCGTTCAATCCTCTCTACAGTAGAATTATACCACATTGTAATGTTGATGTGCGCACCATGTGGCGTAGGTACATTCGAACGTCCCTCTTTCCTGAGGAAAACGCGATCTGTACCAACCATCCAGTGGGGTACGTTCATGAGAGTAACAATGGTGACAAGAAATGGTAAAATCTCCACCTAGTCGATCTACCATTACCGAGCCTGAAGGCACCTCGCGAAAATCCCTCAAATCCATAGATGTGGTGGGGACACATGCGTATGGACGCGTATGGACTCGACAGTCATGTACATGTGAATTCGGGAAGCGGAACACATCCGGTGTACCACAATCGCGAGTGGCGGTAGAATGAGGTAGATATATGCGCGTAGATCAGCAGGATCTCCAGTTGCTCCTCGTAATCATTCTTCTGATCTATTTTGGCGCTTGCGGTAGTTCGAATGCTTACTACTAGCACCAGGTGGAGGCCTGCAATGACTGAAATGGGGTGGGACCAGGGACTCCAGAATGTTCCAAGCAGAGGGGACTAGACCGCTAGAATGATAAATGAGTATTGAATACGCTTCGGTTTGGTGACGCTTGCTGTGCTTGTATAATGTGGTACGACTGCCGTTTCTTCATTACGGTTATAATCTAAGTGACATGTTTAATGTACAAACACGGGAAGGTAAAATAAACCACTATATTTGAATCTCTGGTCTGTTTGATGCTAAAGTTAGGTAGACGATCAATGGAAGGTCTGACAGACTTATGGACCACTGCGTTTTTTTTCTCGTACTTTGTAATCACTCTTCACTAATCACCGTTTATGAAACGATATTCATTTCGCCCAGTCGTTCTGTGAAGTGGAATCGAAAATGAAGTAAAGCTAGAAGTCTACTTTATAGTCTTCTTTAACATACATCTCATTGTTTTTAAGCTTGAGTATTTGTAATAACATCGAGTAACATCATCGTTTTTACGCAACATATTTTACTTCATGTGATACCAGTTTCTTTTAATTTTAATATCACACAAGTAAGCCTTAAATCGGAGAAAAATGTTAACTTAGAGAATTGAAATACAGGAAACATTAATTGATTCTTTATATAGGCGGCATCTAACGACCACAGCAGTTACTTACGTCCTTTAAAACGTAACCGATCTTGGGAATAATAAGTCATCTTTTAGCTAAAATAAATCGTTCAGGTGCGTTTCACGAGATGAAAAATATGTCATGCGTCGCTCTCGGGGACTTCTTGCAGCTGGCAGCCCTGCAAGATGTTACCTAACCTAAGTTTTGAGCAAAGACCTATTCATTGGTCTTTTTTTGTCAATTTTATCGTTGTTCGCTGACTTTGTGTTCTGGGTTAGCTAAGGCATGATGCTTGTACCGTTATATACAGTTAGGGCTAGATCATGACTTGCAGGTTCATAGTGGTATAATGTGTGTAGTAATAAATCACGCTGCATTTGAATAGAATTCGCAATCGACGAAAATCCTATTCCACTACCAGAAGTAAACCTCTTGGTATAGATATATATGAATGGAAGACGAACAGGTGTATAAAAGTAAGTTTACGGTTAAATCAACTGTGGGCTACTATTAACAAAAATGTATTCACAGGGAGGAATAGAAGAGGTTAGGATTGAAGCACAATTGTAAGAATTGTTCCAGCTATAACTAGGTACCTGTGTTTTCACTCCCAACGAAATAATTCCGGCCTACCTCAAATAATATGTGTCTATCCCTATCTCTTACCCCTTGATCTCTATGGCTGAATCGTTCCTGCTGCCGCTGTATTCCCCCTTCTTTTCTCATGAAGTTCTAATAGTTCGTGATAGTTTCTTTTCGCCACTGCTTGCCCACTTAGGCTAACCGGTCTCGTCTTAAGCATCGGCCATTTTCCAACGCGCTTCTTCGACAATGGCAGGCACTATTTATCCAGACACTTCTGTGAAGAGGAAGCACAAACTTTGTGTACAAATTTGTGATCATCGCCATGCGTGTACTCTATTCTTTGTGTGAAGCCAATATAAACAACGACGTGCCTTTCCCAGGCAACTTTACTGAAATGGCAGCAGTGACCCTCGCGGGAGAAGGGGGGTGGCAGTGTATCTTCAAACAATAGCAAGCTGGGGTAATCCAGCGTGCCGGCTGAGAGAATTTGGCACTGGGAAGCTTTTTCTCTCTCCCTATCTCTCTCTCTCTCTGTATTATCACGGAGCACCACTGTTTGGGGGTTAGACAGCCATTGTCTCTATTGAAGTTGTTGAGCGTTAAGTGGCTGTAAAGGCTATAACACGGGCGGGTTCCAGCGTGAATTAGCGCGTATTCTCGTTGAAGCTGTGGTCGTTTTTATCAACGCTTCGTTGATTTTGAAATAGAGATGTCTACGATTTCGTCTGAAGCAAATGGCAAATTCGCAATTATAACTATCGAGCTGGAATGGGGCTACGACGTTAACAATATGAATGGGATGATACGGAGAAGGAGGGCAAATGTTGCTTGCGGAAAAAAGGACGAAATTTAAAGAGTGATGTAAAACTATCTGTGTAGACATAATATTAGAAAACTGCTTGTTTTTAAAGCTGTAGAGAGACTTCAAAATTTAGGGTTTATATTGTCTTAGTAGAGCATTGACACCTGAAGACCCTTCCCAGCACGAACTGAGGTACGTTAATGCTCAGTGCAAACATAGGCTATCTCACGTATTCTTCAATTTTCGGAGGATTCTAATGCTATGTAAGGTAACTCCATTTAAAATGGATCTGCAGATCATAGATTCTATACTTAGTATAATCTACTTCAGCGCTAATAACAAGCTAAGGTGCAAAATACAGAACACTCAAATAGGCACTGGTGTTAAATACGTCTGAATAACTAATTGCGGGAAGGTTACACAATGGTAACGCATTAAAATTTCGTTCATTGACAAGACATGTTTGTTTTTTACGTACAATAAAGTTGGTAACGCAGTAATCACTAAGACCTTTTTTTAGCCCTTTTAAAAACCACGTATCTAAAGACTAAAATGAATTTTCCCAAATTTATCTAAAAATGGCGAAATGGACATCAAGAGAGCTTCGCACTACATCAAACAATGCGTACATAGGCTAAAAAAAAAAACGACTCCCAATTATTCCACCATCATGTCCAATACTTTTGCCGGCACATAAGAAAAAAACACGAAAAGCTGCCTGAGACATTACTTCCGCCTACCTTAATAATCATATTGTGGCTACACGAATGTTGTATATACTTAAGCTTTGTTGCATGTAGCTTAAGGCCAACAGAGACTGCACAGAGTCGAGTCGAGTCGATAGCGGTGTTTCAGTCGACATTTTGCGTAGAACCAGTTCGAGCGTCTCGTTAACTGAAGGTAACAAGCGTTGACTTGACGGCACGGACAGGAATTCCCACGAGTGAAGATGACCTACCCAAGTTGCGGGTGCTTTTGCTGTCTTCCCTATTAACCCTGAGGTAGCGATGCTTAAAATACCTAAATTGGTTACGGCTGACAAGAAATTGCCCTGTGGAGTGTTGAGTTACAAGCCCAGTAGTCAGGCCTTGTCTGCTTGAACCTATTTGCTGTATGCCTTTACGATGTACGTCGTTATATAAGACCCGATCCTCTCTACACGTCTTCCGTTATTATTTAGTAGTCACCGTTAACAGAAAGCAGGAAAGCAACAAGAAGCAATTCTCCGAAGACAAGATGCGTGCAGATTCCAGACAAAAGCTTCTTAGCATGTTTGGCCAATAGGCTCATGGAGCTCGTAGAAAAAAAATCAATCAAAAACGTGCTTAAATGCCGGGCCAAACTCAGTATTGGCATCGATCGGCAAGTTTATTATCACAGAAAATAATAAGGTGCGTAATATAGATTGCCTAAGCTGCACTAATAATTAAATAACATTGCACAAATAATAGTCTGTGCAGCGGTTATTAAAGAAAATTTACCATGGACAACATAGATGCCGGATGATATTTCCCACAGACAGTGCTAATAGCAGTGTTTACTTACTAGAAGTCCTAAAAAAACTACTGTGTGATATATTATACGAATCATTTCACATCGAAAGTTTATGAATGTGCGTTAAAATCTTGTTCGAGTCCTATGCAATCGAACGCAGCTTTCTGCTGATTTTTTTCAATTTTATTTATTTCTATTTTTATGTATTATTAATATATTTATATTTTACAGACTGACATGGTACAGACAACGGCGGAATCTGGCCTTGCACGAAATCTAATTCCTTAAGCACAGATCTTGAATTGGCTAGTTTCATTTATGGTGCATCACTTTAACGGACGGTACGAGGACCAGCAAGGGAGTTCGTTTGATCATTACGGTGAGGGAAAAAGATCTTCAAAAAAGCTTCCTGTTACAAAAATAAGAAAATGATAGATTAGCTTTCTTGAAACAGAAGTTAGCTAGCGGAAGTTTTCATAAAGCAAATACCGCCATTTCCTCTAAGGTGCCAACTGTGCCCAAGTCCTGGCTCCTAACCGAATCACATGGAATTGCAATGCGTTGTATCACCGAAATAAGTAGTTCTGCCACTTGTATTTTTGGCTTTTTGTCCTGAATTTCCAATATACTATGGAATATGTTACTGTGGAACATGCGCTGTTTATTCTTTTTTTTCAATTTATTCACTCATAATGCGTCACTACTTTTTTAAGCATTTTTCTATTATCATCGATAACATCGAGCATTTCGCCGGGCTAGCAATGTTAATGCAAGAGTCTTCCCGCTCACCCCCTTATTCTAACTAAAGAACTTACCGTGAAAGCAGCCTGAGTCAGATCAGGTCGTAGCAGACACTCGTTGCATCCTAGTCGCATCCACGTCCTGTGATGGTGTCCGCTCAAAAACCCGTCGGCTGGCGACAAATCCGAAGCCCACCTGTCCCCTTCAACTGGCATTATTCTCCGTTGCGATCAAAACCTAAATGATAGCACACCGGGTAGTCGACGTGGGGTTAACGCGGGGGGTTGTGCATGTCCGTAATTGGGGAGCGCGTCCAATCCTCTTAGCGTACACCATACAGGTGCAGCTACCTTTGTCAAACAGCATCTGCCGCTAGCTTGAGCAGTGTTAAGTCAACTTAAGCCACCCCTCCGCTGATTGTCACCACAGTTATGTAGTATGGAGTCATCCAGCCATGTACAGTCTCTCTTTGTTTCTCCCCTAAATACACATATACACGCGCCACGGGTTGCGGTCCTTCGATGGCTCCAGCAGACTTTAACAGACGCTTATACATCGGCAGCACTGGCGGGGGTAATTTTTCGAGAGGTCTCAATGGCGGCGGCGGTAGTGGCGGCGACGGCGGAAAGCGGCTCGAATGAAACATGTTCCTTCGTGCCATCGGATAACCCAGTCTGTCTACCCCATATCCCTGTGTTCCTCTCTGCATATCTTGCTCTCAAGGGATTTGAAGGATGTCTATGGGGATTGCTGAATCAGCGTTTGGGAATGGGGGTGCTACTTACGGCATGCTCCACAGAAGTGTTCATACAAAACTATGGTAACATTAGCCAGGCCTGGAACTGTTAACCTGCCATGGAATAACTGTTCCTCTCCTCTAAAAACACATATGACGCATTTAGAACTACATGATATACAGACCCAGCGTGTGGACAATGCGACGCGGAACAAGATATGTGGTATATATGCCAGTCTTTTATCAGTAGCCGTTTACTTCATAAATTTGTTCTATGCTACCGTATTAAGGCTGTAAAATGTAATGGGAGTAATGGGCGGTAATGTCGAAGTGAAAATTGCCAACACACGGAGCGTTGACAGCCCCTGCCGAACTTCATAGAGAGGGACAATGATGGTCAAAGTGAAGTCATACAACAACTATTGTCCAACTATAATAGCCGTGCGCACTTGAACTTTATTAATTTATTACAAATTAATTAAAGCTAGTTTGGATCATCTGCATATGATCAGGGATACATACGTCTCTTTATAGTAGGTATTCATGGAGAAGCTGCACGAGCGGCTGTAGTGTAGAAGGTGTATACAAGAGGGTGACAGAGTCAATCCCATCCTAAAGGCTCAAAATAAGATAAACCCTGGAGATAATATATTTGGCCACTGTTCCCTACATTTAATTGACAAAATGGTAGATTTGAAAGTAGAGATACATGCTGAAGTGTTCACAACCGAGTTATTAACAGATATGTGAAAAGGTTAGAGAATTACATTGATCGTTGTAATGTTTGCTTTTAATAGCTGACCGTTTATTTGAGCAACAAATGTCAGAAACCTCGGCTTTTAAAAATTGGATTTCTTAAAAAAAAATTCAAAAAAAAAGGTCGTCAACTCTTCGCACATCTATCGTAACCAATTTTTCGACCTTTGCAAATTGTATGCGTCGTCTATGGCGTATTGCATTGATTAAATGGGTAATAATTACAAGCAGGTACACACAGTTTTGTTGGAAGTTCGAACAATCTTTAGCTTGTTTTATATCGGCGTTAATTAATAATTGACGCCGCTATAAAACGAAGTAAACGACTAAAACAAAGAAGTAGAGCATCTTCTAGTGTATTATCGTTATCACAATAAAGGTCATTTTAAAATTTTTCAGGATACACAGAATGTCCTTTTTTTTTTTTGTTAAAGTACTTCATTCTTCAATAAAAAATAAGTACATCTGGCTGACAACGGATTGATAGCCACAGGCTCTTTGTAGAAGGTTCCGAAAAACCTGACGTTTCATTAAACGTTGGAAAACGTACAAATTGACTGTAATGCTGCTCATGAACAAAAGTCAGCTTGCATCACGGATCACACAGAAACCAGAAGCCGGACTTACCTTAATTTTTCAGATTCTAGCACCGTATCTATAGGGTATACATGCGGTGTATTGATTGTTGCTAAGAACTCCTGGGCTTAGGTCTAAACTGTCTTTTTTTATGGTCCTCCATTTTAGCAGCGGCGACACACTGTCGCTCATTGTCAGCCAGATCCATAGGGCCTACCCGACTAAGGCCCCATAGATGGTTTGCAGCTCGATTAAGGCGTAGTACGGGAAGCCGGACAGAAGGTGGGTACGATGCATGAATGTGCGTCCAATTCTGTACTTGATGGGGCGTATATATGTATATGGTTGGAGAATTAAGTTTTGTTGTTTGTGCCTGCGTCCAGACTCGTGTATGTGCTTTTATGTTTATGACACTGCAACGTCAGGACGGCGAGAATGAACGCTATTTAGATGAGAAAATAAGGCGGCAAAGAATAATAAGCAGTGTGCCGTCTGCGAACAAAGTTAAAAGAAACTTTTGCAAATGCAGCACTCGTTAGGTGGCGGGTTAGGGCTTTGGACATCCTACTCGAGGCCCCGCCAAGACTTTCCCTTCGTCGTTGTGGTTTTCATTTTCGACAAATGTGCTAGACGCCTTGGACTTTTCATAGTTAGGGGCTCCACGTGCGTACAATTCCACTGGGACTGCAACCTAGTTCAGCTTAGGGCCTTTTTGACTGCGGCCGTGGTGACCATTGCCTCACGCTATATCTGCAGCTGAATGATGCTATTTTCTCTATTACGCTGTTCCGCCTCGCTCTCAGATTTCGTGTAGCGAGGCATAGACTTCGTGCGTCTCCATACAAACCAATTTACTAACGGCCAAAGCGGCAAAGATGTGTAGTGCTATAATGAATATTGCTGTGTCTATGGTTGAAACAGCAGTCCAAAGTCGGTGTACGAAGCAGATAGGGAACGAACGCGACGCGCATATTTTCGCTAGAAAGCCGCTTAAAGAAAAGAGCTCCCAGAAAGAATACACAAAAGGCTAACCCTTGTCTTCAGGGCTGGGCTAGGTTGACACTTTAGCCAGTTAAACGGGAAGCGGATACGCTGCGACGAAAGGAGCCGAGTGAAAGAAGACGAGACGGATCAACAACGAAAATGCGAAAAAGAAAAGTAGGCGCCGAAGAATGCGAAATCACCACCCGAAGTTAAAAAGTAAGGCCTGAAATGGGTAGTTGTTGAAGGAGGCACAACAATGAAAAGAACAAAGGCGCGGGTTGTTGTCGTAGCCTTATGGGGCATGCAAAGGCGAAGAAATCTGGGGCGACAGAAGGCACAGAATTATCGTTAGCCGAGCCAGCGGTTGTAGGAGAGAAAACGAAGAAGGCCGCGGAACGTTCTGCAAGCGTTTAAACACTTATGGTCTGCTATATTACATGTCCTGCATAAACTGAAGGTGCACTCCGGCCCCAACACCGCAAGACCCCCGAATTTGTATGATCTGATGACGCCTGGCAACGGCAAACGCCTCAAATGGGTCGGGTTTGTTGCCGATTTCTATAATACGTATTTCAATACGATTCTAAAATGACTGCGAAGGCATACAATAGAGTTTTGAGGTTGTTAGCCTATACTACGATAAAGTAGCGGCACTTATGGGTTTCAGCAATCGTAGTCAACGCGGCAGAAATTATGCCTATAGTTAGGCGAAACGCATATACATGTGATTATGCTCACAGATTATTGTCAACATAAATAACCGCGGCCGGTAATTCATTTTTGTTACTGAAGCTAGAGAGAAAGATTTAAAAGCAATATTCTTCAGGTTACTGCAATAGCAAAAAGATTAAATACTCTACAGTACCCAATGATATTCTACGAACTTTTTGAACTAGGATCCAGACACCCAGCTATCTAAACTCGCAGGGTCCAACAATTGGCACAAAAACTTGTGCTTATCTGTTTAAAGGCTAGACGACAAGCAAAAGAACAAAACATCACATTTCGTAATAAATAAAAACATGTGTACTCTAAAGTGTACATATAACCAGATCTACCGATAATGATAACCAAATCTAAGGTTACATCCTTGACACTCAACCGAAATCAAGTAACCGTTCTTGCATGTTGTTCCATAGGAGCTAGTTGGACTGAACCCGAAAATAATACACGAAAAGAAGAATATTTATCCCCCAGTGCATCGCGCCTTACTTACGCTGAAAATATCGCACGTACGTAAGAAATCATCTCTTCTCCATGTATAAACCACAGGCTCGTTCTTCGTTCGTACCTCTTTCTTAACCGCACTCCACAAGCACTTTAGTCTCTATATGGCAAAGGGTACGGTGAAGATTTTGAGGAAAACGGTGCATAAACCGAGGGCTTCACGGAGTAGCAGCTCTCCTCAGCCAGTGAGCCCTCCGCTACTTTGCCTCTTTGTCGTTACCAAATCCTCTTCCTGTGAGATTCTATTTGATAAGTGTAGAGTTCGGCTATACCCGAATAGTCTTTATCGGAACGTGGAACGCACCCCTGTTGGTTTCGCCGTTCGATGTACTTCTATTGATGCTAAATATATCGCACAATATTCACCCCCCCCCCCCTCGAGTTCACCTTCTAATAACACTACCTAGATCCAAATCACTAGGCTGCTATGCCTCCTGCTGCCTCCAGTAGTTCGGGCTCCAATAGGGCAACCAGACTGAGCTACGTAGTTTTCGCCTACGGCTATGTTGGTATGTATCGTGCTTAAACTCGCCATATGTGTCCTTACCGAGTCACCACATGGCGCCATGCTGCGCACTTCAATTCCTTACAAAGTCTTCACACGAATAAATAAGAAAGCGAGATGAAGTGTCTAGGGGGATAGCGTATAGCACAGATGGACAAATCCTTTTTTGGAGATGGGGAGAAGAGTATGCCAAAAGTGGTCTGTAGCATCTATGAAAGGAGCGATGACTGTACCTTTGACAGACACGGTCATCGAGGTAGGTGAAGCACGGATAAATCCAAAATCAAGCCCAATCGATAGGGTCTGCTTGAGTCGTATTCGAATGGAGGAGGCGAAGTGTGCTAGGGGGTACGCTCAGCATGGCGATACCCATATATGCTTGGTTCTTATGTCTGTTATACTATGTCACTGGAGCAGCCTAATGTGACGTTTGTTGGAATGAGTCAGGCTTGCGTATAAATAATTTTTAGCTAAGAAACAAGGTTTGATTGCAACCATTTCAAGAAATATGGCACCTTTTTCGTCACAATCATCTGCGTATTAGTCTATGTCATGTATGACCATTGAAATTATCACTATTATGAAAAATACTTTACGCCACCATCCCTAAAACTTAAGCAAAAAACACCTAGGCAAATCTAAGCCAATATGTATCTCGGCTAGCGAACACTCAAAAAAAAAAACAGGTAGAAGTTATAGTGTTTGTATAGCCGTAATGAAAGGTCTGACATGTTGTCTAAATCCAATACATAACCTCACCTTTGTGGTTTCAAAAATATTCCATCTCTCTTTTATTCCGTATTAAGCCCCTTTAATTTTTTATGTTTCTTTCTTTCTCTCTTTAAAAATGATTTTGTATACTTGTAGATTTTGTTATTTATATATGCTAGGTGATATTCACTTATGGATCCCTCTATGAGTCGTATTTTCCTGCCCGCGTCCCGTATCTCGGATCTGCTCTGCGCGTGCTACCGGCGCTGCCGGCGACTCTCGACCAGATTCAATTTCGGAAGCCATGAACAGCACAGCACAACGCAGATGCTCTAACATCTTGTACGGGACCTCGTCTTGTTAAAAAGCGGTGTCTACCTTTGCGAATACCTGCCAGCCAACCAGCACGCGCTTAAGTTCCACGCACAAACTAATTCGGTATATGAAGGCCGAGTTGGATAAAGTGAAACTGCCATTTCTACGAGAATCGGACCGATCCGGAAGAACGATGGACGTCGTCTTCTTTGTTTTATGATCCTCTTCTTATTCCTAGTCGTCTTACCTTTGATTTTTCGTGATATGCTCTTAGGCGATGCCTCAGCGCCGAGTCTCTTGGTCTGTCTTTGCACTACGGATTATGTATGCATCAGTTGATGCCCGTGGGGGACGATGATGACGTCACCGATCCACGCGTGGTTCACTGCGAATATAGTCGTTCGTGTATTCGTTGTCGAACTTCATGCCCTTGGCGGGAGGAGCGGCTGTACCGTGAAGTCTTGCACTCAGTGTTGGACCTGTGAGTGTGACGCCCGTTGATGCAATCAATTCACGAGTAGCAGCTAATTTCCTATCGTACTGTAATCGATATCGCTTGGGTAAAGCTCACCGATGGGTCGTCGCGACTGTAGAATAGGACCATCTAAGCGACGCTTGCCGCACAATGCCCACGAATAGACAGTGTAAAGAAGGACGAAGTATAAATCGACCCATAGACGAATATATGTTAGAGCAATTCAGTGAATCGGTGGGTGCGAACAAGGCTTGCTTAGACGATGTTTGCAACGGTTAGAGTAATAGTTGAAACGAATGTCGGTTAGGCGGCTGAGCTATCACTTCAGTGTTCAAATGCTCTTCATACATTAACTGATGCCGGTGATATTAAATTTGATTTTTACTTTGCCCCTGGAATACGCATTTCCAGCTTACACAGCATGCCGTTCTTGCAACATATTCGCCCTGGATATACTTTTTTGTTATGGCACAATTTAGTATATTACCGAAATATAACAACATGTGGCAATCATAGCAGCGGTCTACTTAAGGGCAGCGACCAAAGCCGTTCAATTCAGGCTACAAATGGTGAAATCCGCCATACGTGTTAATGCCGATCAAAAAGAAATTTACTGCTGAGACACTACAAGGGTCCATAAAATTTGCTAGCAGTGGTCTATTAACCAATCTATTAGAATGTAATTATTAATAAATATCTGATTTCCATCGGTGACGATAATACTCTTCTGGCCAATATGGCTATTGTTTCCATTGCCACTTGAGATTTTTATAAAAACTGCGTTCGACGTTGTTATTATTTGGGATAGACCGCCTTATTCAGTCCTGCTAACGAAGTATACATTAACTTCCCTAAACAGGATCTTCCTTGGATTATATATAGACATACAGTCTTCAACGGATGAAGTACTCCACTAGAGCTTTGCTGCATTTAGCTTGAAGAATGGGCGCATCTTTGTTCCATAAGATATTTTTCGTGGGTGTGTAGAGCGAACGAAATACGCGCAAACACAAAGAACATTTCCATCAAACATAACTAAACGCTTCGTGCTTAGAAATGAGATTTCCGCTCCCCTTGAACGAGGCCCCAATTTGCATGTGTATGTTTGTTAATGACGAAATTAGGTAACTTAAGCAGGTCTCGTAGGAAGATTATATCCAGGCCACTCCACTGTAGGATATTCATTTTGCTGGTAAATTTTAACATCTGCTAGTGGTATAGAACGTTAATAGCTATACATCCTACATATATATATATGTAGTTTAAGTAAATACTTCGAACTTCACGTTCGATTTATTCGACAGTCTTTAAATATTGACCCATACGGCTAACTTTAAGCACGGAAAGTTTATATCCCATTTAAAACCCAGGTTATCTCACATGTTTAGTAAGTAATTATTAAGAACAATTTATATTCATATTAGACGTAATGAGATCATCCGTTTAATTCGTAATACCTGTCCTGTGAAACCATGAACTAGCAAGTAATCAAAAATGGAATATTACCTGAGCCTAAGTTTCTAGCCGACACGCGTTTCCTGTACAGTGCAGTCGAGCTAATAAGTAGATACGCGGCATGAGAGCAAGCGATATCAAAAAAAGGGCAAAACTAGCAGTTTTTTTTTTCCTTTATTTACTGAATTCACAGAAAATAGTAAAATAATTATACGCACGAAGCCTGTATACAAATGAACCATATCTACTCTCATTGCTGTAAGGCATCGACGAGTCTATCTGAGTGTCTACTTGGTACGTTATAGCGGTCATATAGTAGTAAACTGGCCTGCGCGTTCGCAGTTACCGGTCTGTGTAAGCCAGTCGAGAGACTTCCTCTCGATTGTACCCAGCTTTTCAGTGTCCAAGCCTCGCATCTGGCGTTTGACGATTAGTGAAGACCATTCCTCTATTTCTCTAAGAGCCGTACGTAGCGATTAAGTAGCGTTATCACTGACGACTCGTTAATATCGTAGGGCCTCGATTGTCTGGTTCCTGCGTGAGCTTCAGCGCCAACTAGAATTTTGGACCCCCTTCTGTCTGTTGAAGCCATCAACCGTGATCAGCACTATCACTTTAGCCAAGAACGGTGCTTCAATCGGTATACGTACAATATAATAGATAGTGACGATCAAGCAATTTCGGTGAGTCCAGTGAATGAGCTAATCAGTTTCGATAACTTGAACAGATATCGGCGAACTCTCAAACAGAGCCGCTATTGTTAGTATACAAAATCAGTAACGTCGTGAGGAGCGCATAGCGAAAGCGTAGTTGGCTCGGTGCAGGTATTCAGGGAAGATTTGCCCTCTTGGCCTTAATACTGCAGCACGATTGTATGAAACACTCAAATAGTAAATTCGAATTATGATCACGAAATGGAAGAAAATTAACGTGGATGGAAGTTCGGCGCAATCCGATTTTGCTTCTCTCTATAACTTCCTTTTCAACGTTACCTTGATAAACGCATAGAGCAATACATTGACCTACCAGGCTTTGGCTTTAGATTTCGACATAGTATCTGAAAACGTAGTATCTGATTCAAAGGTCAGATGTGGAATTTTTCATCATATCGCACACATAGGAGGATTCGTTCTAATCTATTTTAACTATTAGTCAATGGGGGAAATGGTCTTGTTTTACTTTACCAAACGGCGCCGTCGGACACCTGAACTTAACAAGCGGTAACCTTACATGCTCTGTGAGATAAAGTAAATGTCGAAGACTATAAGGGTAATTTTCATATTATGTTACACACGCTTTATCCAACTGGATGAAATGAGGTATTTCTCTTTAATATAATGATCTACATATTCAAAACTTTCATTACTTGCTCCCTTTTACTCCTATTGCATATTACATTAGAATAACATTATGTGGTTGGTACCGAGTCGCCAAGTTATTATATATCTTTGCATATGATCCTCTGTACGTATTTATCGAACTTTTTCTAAATGAATGGTACTGCATCTTTAATCAGGACACGTTTTAGTATATCGTTTAGTACTATGAAATGGAACAGCGACTTACGATATTTTATAATACGTATTTGCAAACAGAACGCGGACTAGAAGTATGAGTTGACTGTCAGCGGTCAGACCTATTTTTTTCGGCTTTTTGTTCACCAATAGTCACCTAAAGGTTCGCTTGTGTAATTCGAGGCGCACTGCGCTATGACCGGGATATTATTGTGTGCGAGACTCCTGCCGCGGGATAACAAAAGCGAGGTTTCCGCAAAACCTTCTCAATCAATGATTATATCTGCCTGCAACAATTAATTAAGTACTACATAGCACACACATCGTTGTCCAGCCTCGGTTGCCGCTTTTCTTACCTTGGTCGTTCCTCCACTCTTCGATGCTCCTGGCTGCGTCTAATCCTGCTCTTCGTTTTCCTCCGCCGGGGGCCGGGCCGATAATGGTGTTACAGCATAGCAAGCTAACGGAGCTCACTACGCTCATTAGGGCTCTTTAGTCGCAGCGGCGGCAACAAACCGCCACGACTCAACCGGCCACGACTGACGCGGCACCAGCCGATGCTGCCGCAGTCTCTGACACGGAGAAGTCGGCCCTTGGCGAAACGGCAGACGCAACGCCGCTACAGGAAGTCGGTATTCCATCTCTGGTCATTCATTCTCATGCAGACGTCCCCACCGTGAGCGTCAATAGTACCGCTAATGGGGAACGATTGTAGTTCGCTATCGCGTATGAATATAGTACAATATACAGTTGTAAATACATATGTATAATGTTACCTTGACGGGCAGAGGCGGGCGTTACGTGTGGGTGTGTTTGGCTATCTGATTCTCCATTAGCCATC
Source organism: Varroa destructor (assembly GCF_002443255.2). NCBI lineage: Eukaryota > Metazoa > Arthropoda > Arachnida > Mesostigmata > Varroidae > Varroa > Varroa destructor. Next base: position 3,924,467 of record NW_019211457.1, read on the forward strand.
CTCGCCTACTGCTAACCTCCTTTTACGATAGCGCATATCAATATAGCATGATTAGGTCCGTTGGGGGACGACCATGAAAATAATACAAAACATTAAAACAAGAAGAGAGACTGCGAAGGTCAAAACTTCGAAACCATTGAGTCACGATGTCGTCTGCTGACTTCTGCTGTTAGCAGGACTAGGCCATCGAGCTGCCTAAAGGACCTTCTAGGAATGCCATAGTTACATTGGTGTTGCTGCGTACAGAACGTTACGCTAACTGGTACCACTCAAAATGGGTTTTAAGAAACTGAGGCAAGGGCGTTTTAGCAGGCGGAAAAAACTTCACATCGAAACGACAAAACAGCGGGCCCTCTATTACTACTAAGGCGGGCCGATGGATTGTATAACGTTTACATCACTATGCAGAAGCTGCAGCTTAAGCGGCGATTAGAAGATATGTACGCATACAAACAACGAACACATACGAAGGGCCTTCTCGTTAATAAATAATCATAGTTTTTATGGTACAATCTCTGATATTGGTTAGGTAGTGTGTTATTTTGATATTGGCTATTGGTGGGAAGTACAGCTTGCCAATGTCCTGAAGGGTATGCTGCCAAAGCCAAATGAACTTATTCGCCAAGTAGTTGGATAGAGCCTGTCAAAGACATTATTGATCTCAATGCCGGAAGTATGGGACATCTTTAGAACATGAACGCCACGGGAGTGAACGATTTTTGGGGCGTTTAACTAAGTCAAAGTTTGTTCAGGACGCAGGATTGCGGGTTTTTCATAACGAAAAGGCCACTACGATCATTATACTATATGGGTCATATTCTTTCATTTATGTAATTCTGACTAGTTTTTTTTTTTTTTTTTTATTGTTGCTATCGTGAATTCATAAATACCTCTGAATATATGAATCATTTTACTAAAAAAAAAAATGCCTAAAACAGAATTTTGAACGTTTGAATATCTAGGTTACCGAAGATGCGTATATATAGAAAATAGCCAAATGGTGGTCTAATTCAACATTCCATCATTTAGCATTTAGTAGTACTCTACGCTGGTAGCTTAGCGGCGTTCTTGGAACGGAAATCGATAATATAAACTGGCCTTATGGGTGTCCTTAAAGTTTTTGCAATAAAAATATATTGTACCGATGAAATCATCCAGGAAAGTTTGTGCCAATGCAAATGCCCCATTTTAGGCATAGCTGTATATCCTCTCGTAAACTGCTGATGACATTTCATTTATCGCATAAACATCCATCCCAAGCACAGCTTATCGGTTTCTAGCCAAACGGAACACAATTACAAGCCCCCCGTACGTCTTACCGTTATAAAGTCACAGACCGTTTTTAACCCGTTCGTAATTACTGAACGCGTTGATTTCGCTATTTAAGTTAATTACAAATTGACTCTCATACGTTGCACTAACTAAATTTCCGTCTAACAGCTAACAACTGTGCTTGCTTTAAGGGTAGTGAAAAACAAAAAAAAAAAAAAAACGGGCTTACTTTTTTTGGGTCCTGCAAATTTTGTAGATTCGTCATAAACTCTTGACAGATAATTTACAATAACAAGGCTGCCAGATCTGTCAGGAAGCCGCTAAATACATGGAAAGGCCATCGATGACGCGATCTAGCCAATGGCATTCATATTTAGTCCTGACATGCTTCTCTCTCTCACGGCCTCACATATACATACGTATGCGATTCGTACTATCTATATGTGTAAGTATACCCTAGCACTGTTTACTGGTTCAATACTCTCGTACAACTAGAGAACATGCTGAGCTGCCAGAGTCACGCCCAGACGTCCTCCGGTTAGCAGTAAGTGGTACACAACAGGATCTCATTAATGCTTAGTCGATATCTGACAACTCCATCAGGGGGTACAGACTGTTTGTCCATGTTGGCGCGACGCCATTCGATTGACTGTTGCCTTCGTCGGCGATCGCAGTTACAATATGTAATTTTCCTTTCCCTTTATTTGCCTGATTTGGATGGTGACGCAAATGTATACGCTAACTGTGACGAACATCATGACGATGATAATGATTTACGATTTAACAGAAGGTGTTCGATGAGCTTTAATTGGCTCTGCGCCAATTCGATGGTTTTGTTTAAATCCAGACGGCGGTTAGCAAGAACGGCTTCGTCGGCAACCGCTTTAGACGACTAAGTAGAAATGGAAAACTAGATCAGATCTAATGTTTCTGCCGATTTGCTTAGTTAAGCCATCAAGCTCTCGAATCGTAAGTAACATCCTCGTCCTCTCAGTACGAACGGGTCCATTTTGCCGCACGCTTCACAAACCACCTTATTGACTTTCGATAGAGTTATCTTCGTCGTCTTCAACCAGAACAGAGTTCATTCCGAGCGCAGAAACAGGCCCATGGCAACATCCGGACAAATTTCAACCAGCAAAAACTGACCCTAGCTAACCCGTACTGCTACAAATGTTGCTATTACAACTGAATGCCGATATTCGTGAGTGTTCTATCCGTGTGCGTATATCGTATGAACAGAGCCCGTATCTGTGCTCCCGCGCCCGTGAAACGTCCCGGCCTCGTGCATGTGAAGGGCGCATCCATCCGAACTTCATACCATTCAATAAGCCTAGCCAGCCGACACGATATATAAATGCATTATTGCTAATTTCATAACTGCCGCATTAACAGTCATCGTGCACCTCAGCTATGAGCGCGTCTGCTATTTTGCCAACGCAACGCATCTGCGTTTTGTGTTTGTCACGCTGTTCACACTGACGTCACTTGTCACTGGCCCTCACCGTCCACCAACTCATCCAAACTGGCACGTTCAATTGGTACCAAATGTATCGGATCTCTCTCGCCCTCTAGCGTTTCACTCTCAGTCTTGTTTTTATAGGTTTATCTTTCCTTCCTATGAATTGAATAACGTTACAATTTAGAGGATTAACATCGTATAGGCAATGTTTCGAACGAACAGCATACGGACCCACACAACCAACCAATGTGAGAGTGAATGACGCGCAGAACGAGGCTTTCTGTGAGAAGAGTAAAGTGGCTCATACACTGGCCCACACAGCGCATCTGCATAATTCCATCTAGATGTAGCGTAACGGCGCCATAAAAAAATTATTGGGCTTTTCGATGATTTGGGTTTGGGCTGTGCTCTGGGTGGGTGCATTCAACCGGATTCAAATTGCGAGAACAAGCCATTCATTCGTGTCTATTATACATATGTAGTAGCAGAGATAACAGAAGGCCGGATGTGATCACGCGTCAGAAACATGACGACGACGACGCCAGATGCTAGCTTCGCCTAAGCAGTAAGGTTGTACGCGCGCTAATTGAAATCAAAAAGTAAATAATACAAAGTGAAGAAAAAATCGTCTCAGATTATGTATGTCATTAGCGCATGATCACAGAATGTTGAACGAGAAGCGGGTAACAATCCAAGGGCCTTTAATAGCAGAGAAGTTTTGTGACGACGTTTCGTACTGATAACAATTAGTAGCTCGTTCGTTAATTAGAGAGTCGACATTTATTTGGGCCTATCTGTGCCTGCGGTTAATAGACACGGGACATCAGAGCATAGTTTGGGTGCATTGTATGATGAAGCTCATGAACACGCTAATCGTTTTGATTCGTAAAACGTGTTGAATAGGAGCAAGAGAGTAACAACAAATAGACACACGGAGCTAACTAGGTCTATAGTGCTTTATCATCCATACATACGTTATGCTTGACTTCGAAAGGAAAAATTGTATGGGAACAAACATTGATGACAATGCGCGTTAACCGTTTGGGAAACGCAATCGTATAATAAAGATAATAACAGCAGTCATAATGTTTCTTACATATGATTATGGCATTTTATCCGATAGCGAAACAAAAAGGTAAGCGAGTTTGCCCCCGATCACTTTGTGCCCTAGTAGCACTTAAGTTTAAGACTATTGTAGTGTCACGAAAGCTAATAGTCATATGATTACCATCATTGGTTTGTGCATTACCCGTATATACCAGTTTAAGCCTGTCCTTGAACTGTCTTATGTATTTTCGTATCTCACCGCTGTAATTAGTATATCTGAGGATCTACCAACCAATCATCGTACTTACCGCATTTGTCGTTGTTGACAGCGTTACTGTCGACGAGGCGAAGGCGACTTCTTGGGTTTTCGTCCTTATTAACCTGATGAAGTTATACCATCTCAGGCTTGTAAGCATTGGTAAACTGATTGGTGATCTGAACGTGTTCAGACGAATGAAAGCATTGCAAGCTCCCATGTGCAGCCAATGACCTAACGAGACACATATCTGTTACGTAGTAATGGTCTTTATTTCACGCGAACCATAACGCTTACATCTGTAAACGTAAAATGGATGCGTTGCCAAAACATATTCACATATAAATAACGGTTAATAAAGTAATTCGGGTTCTAATAACAATACGGTTCATAAAGGAAGATAAGTATCCGAATCTGATTGGTAACTTGAAGATCAGCCATCACGATGATAATAATAATAGTAGAGTACATTTTCCCTCTGTTTGGGTCGTATCGATCTTTACCTGCCGGCCATCTGGGTGCATATTTTAATCTGATTTATTTAAGCTAAAGGACTTTTGATCAGATGTTCGAAATTATGGCACTTTTCCTTTTCTGCAGATATCTCCATTCGGCATAGTATGAACGCAGACTAAAAATAAACTGGATAGCCAACCTGAAGCGATTGCCGTGAATGATCGTTATTATTAAAAAAAAGTTTGTGAATCTTTCTGACGTAACTCAAAAATGTATACCTGTAAAACATTGCCCGAGACGCGCAAGAGATCAAATTGGTCGTAATCGGCCGATCCACTCAAGCGGCACTTGGCTAATCAGTACTGGTCCTTAAACGAGATGTGTCGGGTTGGCTAGCCCTGAAGGCATACGACAGACTCCGTCGTCATCGTTCAATGATGCGCTCCAACGGGGGGAGTTCCAAACTGTCTTAGAATCGAATACGACTAACGACAGGTAAGATGACAGGACAGGACGAATAAGACAGCGTGAGGCTCCTGCCCGCTGTAAGCCTCCGCCGTCGTAGTCGCCAAGTTTTAATCCAGGACATCCTTTCAGCTCAGAGAACGTTCACGGTTTTATGCGACGATGCAGCAGGGGCGGCCCTAAGCAGCCCTATTAGAGCAATCGGTTTGAGGTCAATGGCCGCTGCGTGAACAGGGACCTAAGTTTCGAAAGTTATTTCATTAAAGATCAAGCAGATATCTACTCGGATATATTTGTTGGTTCATCTGGAAATGGCAGGTTCGATGGCTTGACAGGCTACTATGACCGTTACTTTAGGTTGACAAAGACCTTCAAACAGGCGCAGGAATTTGCAAATGGGTAAGTAGGTCACTATGTGCGTTTGAACAAGTTACGCTTAAGCTATAGCAACTTACATGTCTGATCGTCCTCCATTGCTTCGTTATATACGTATATACAAAACGAACGGAGATAGAACTCTTATTACTTAATACAGTGAATGTGTTGAGGTAGATAGATGTATCGTGGCTGCCATTAAGAAGTGACAAACGGTTGCCTGCCGTATGTCCTCTTGTAACGGTCTACCCGAGTCAATGATTCGTTATTAAGTGAAACGAAGGCCCCCTGACTAGGATTTTGTTAAACTTCGTCAGCACAAAAGCCATTTGCCAGCTAAATATTAAGTATGGCTTTTACGAGAAGGTCTGTTAGGCAGTCAAGTTGCCTGAAAAACTTTTTTTGCATTCGCATTAGGGTCAGGAGCAATAGTCAATATAAAACCCCGTTGCCACTTCAAGGTCCTGTTACAATAGACGCGCGGTGATTTGCGCGACAGCGCAAAGATAAGTCCGTTTCGACTAGTAACTTTCTCTAGCCAGTTGATCCCCGACCATCGCTGCAGTGCAAGACGGAAATAACCTAGATGTAGCAATACAGATGATTTAATCAGATGTACGCTTACGCTAGGAACACACTACTCTAATAGAGCTTAGATTAGGTACAACTCCATACGCAAATCAAATACAAAAGCAATTACAAAGACTGAAATTCTGAATTGAAAAAAAAAAGCACACCGACTTGTTTCGCAACAAAAGTTGGCCTTGGTAGATTAGCTGTATCTTCTGTGGCACTTGAATTTTGTACTTGTAGGTCCTCTACTCATCTGCCCTATAGGGCGACTTGATCCTATATTTGCTCCCTAATCTTTCGGCATACACTAATTTCGAGGTGTGCCGTTCAAAATCCAACGCAGCTGGCAAAAGGACGCTCGCGTTGAATCGTTATTTAAACAAAGGGGTGCACCGTTGAGTGGAACTGGCGGCGGCCGCATCCATCGTTGTAATCAATCACGTGTCTGCTGCTTATTGTGAGCCGCGCAGCTAGCCCGTACCAGGAAGCATGTTTCATTGCTGTGCATTCGTACATGCTTATGAGTGTGGGGCTTTTGCAATCGTTGTCGTCCGGGTTAGTGTTGTTGTTGTTACAACAGCAGCTGCAGCAGCAGTTGGCCCATCTGCCGATGCTGGGCTGGCGGCCGCGAGCCCGGCCCATTAAAGTTTTTCGTGTTACTGCCGGCGTTGCGTCGTCGTGTTTGATGCTGTTGCTGAGTAAGGTATTCAATCCTCTTAATCTCGAGTTCTATATGTATCATCAATCTGCACACGATCATAAGCCCGTGATGAAGGTAGAAAGCGTTAGATGCTTAGGGTTGTGTCGGGATTCCGTGTCGGGCGCGTCGACACGAAATTCGAGGTGGGATCGTGCGATAAGATTTTCGAAAGTGACAGTTTCTGCAAAAGCTTCTGCCGTTACAGCAACAGAATAAAAGTAGCATTAATGGCAACAGCGACAGCAATACGAACGGCTTCCGCTAAATCTTGGCAGTGACTGGTCGGCGGTTGATGCCAGTAGAGACGATGGTGGCTGTGGTAACGCATTTGTGGTGATGTTGCTGCTGGCGCTTTTGACGGTTTCATAAAACATCCTTGATGATCTCAACTTGTGTTTGCTGCGTTCGTGTTTCGAGTTCCAACGAACCACGTCAATCCAGCGAATGAACGAAGAAGCGTCCGGGCGCATAAGCGAACGAGCGTGGAGTATGAACAAGGCAAGCAGACTTCGGCTAATGCTTGGTACTAGCCTCTAGGTCGGCGTGTGCGCTCAACTAGAGGCTCACTTCCATCATAAGCCAAAGTTCCCTTTACCCATTCTGCCCCGCCGTTTTTTTTCCCGAAAACCTGCGGGAGTTTGTGCTGTGCAAGTGTTGGGGTAGCAGGAATAAAGTGACGCGCTTTTCGCCCATCTCGAGCCGAGTTTCGTCTTGTCCGAGTCATCGTCATCTTTCTTCTCTCCATTCTTTCCCCTTATGTACCCCTATACGCCGGAGGTGCTGCGTATCTCAGATGCGTGGCTGACGAGCCGCCAGCCATCCAGTCCGCGAGCCAGGTGACACGGTGGGAAACCCTCGACAGAGGAACGAGCGTGCCACACATAAGAGAGAAGGAAAAGGATCTTGGGCGCCGCTGCTGATGCAATCTGCTTCTTAACACCTTTAGCCAGCTATTTCACGCAACATTGTAAACCCCTGCAGGACTCTCGACCCCTTTCGTCTTGTAATGCTATTCCACGCGCGTAAGCATTGCCGAACATGTTAATCATAAGGGATGCATGCGTATGGCCGTGACCCGTATTCGTGATGAATTTACACCTCTGAGGACACCACGCTGACTACTCGTATGCACGTCAAGCTGTGATTAGTTTCTTACGTGCTCCATACGTGCGTTATACATGGCAAGGCACAAGACGAAATCTACATCGATAACGCTATTAAAGCCGTAGGGACAACAGCAAAAAGTCGTCTCTTATCTCAGACGCAGGTGCATGAGTTTAGACCTCATAATCATGTAGTCTAAGTCTAGTTGAAAGTTCTTGCTCATACTTAAATATTATTAGGCTACAGATTTGAAAATACATGCCCTAAGCCTTGGCGGCAGACGAATACATCTTGACATTTATCATTCTTTGCAGATAGAGATCTCTTATCATCACAATACATATTAACCGATACGAACCGATATATATAGGATGAACTTCTCTGGAGTTATGACTCAGATAATTCCACGTGTTCGGATTTTTTTTTGTTTAGGCAAGCAACGCATAACGACAAAAGTTTTTCTTCACGCTAAAGTATCGAAAGTCTTATTTCACCTTTTTGTTTCAACAAGACGAGTCCATCGTCCGCTGGCGGCTTGGCAACATCTCCATCACTTTTATCCAAAAGAGTATTGCCTTTTGCTTGCCGGGAGGTAGCCACTGGAGGATTTGGAGGATCTTTGTTGTGCGAAACGATGTGATGCGACCGACAGAAGGCACTGAACGCCGGAACGGGAAACGCGCAACAACACTATGAAATAGACCCTTATGTCGATGAAATATTTACACTCAATGGCTGCCTGTAGCAGAAACGCTGCAGGACGGTTAGACCGGAAAAGGTATGTAGCAACAACAAATTACACTTGTTTAGATTAGCACAGCTCTATCTACCGTTACTGCTGACACGCCCTCTGAGGCAAAAAGAACGGCCTTTTACAAGATGCCCTTGCTACCTTTTTCTGCCCAGTGTTGGTATGGACGTATAAGCAATGGACAGGGGAGTGTTGTGAACAGTTCAAAGCGAACAGATGAAAATCCGCCAACAGGAAAGCATCGTAGAGGATCACGTGAGAAAGAAATTCAAAAATTCCCTTTCTATCTCCTCTTTCCATTGGACTGAACTTCCGAACGTCGAAAGATCCTCTAGTGAAGCTAAATAGCTCGGCGTCAAATTATGGAACACGAGAGGCAAGCTGATGCAGACACCGTCGCCGTTGTTTCGTGAAAAAAACAAAAGAAATGCATGAGATATGCATCCCTGCCAATTCCTCTTTCTGGGCTTGACAGGTGCTTTACGGTAGATCACGAACCACCTGCGACTGCAGCAGGAAACGGGAAGAAAGCGTAGCACGTACACGCGATAAGGTAACCCCTGTGAGGGAGTCGGCGCCCATGGCGAGATAGTGTCGAGATATCGGTTTACTAGAAACATCGGCTGGTAGAAAGCTCAACTTGGAAAGGCGGGTACAGGAAAAAACGTGGTAGCGAACATGTTGGACTTGCAAGCAGGCTCACGGGGGTTCAAATTGTAGTAGCTCAAGGCGAAATGAAGAAAAAAAAAGTGTGAATTTGCTCTGAAATGCGGAAAGCCGTGGGATAGAGCTGACTCTACAATAGGAGGTGATTGAACAGCACATTCTGAAAGTTATGCGCTATCTCCGAGGAGGAGTGCATTCTTAGAATAGAGGATAGATTCACAGGACAAAGTGGGAGACGCTAAACCCTTCAGGACTCTTTTTCCTTCTCTACTTTGCAGTAAACGGAGAGTAACTATTTTTAAACGAAACTCAAATGGGGTAAAAATAGAACCAATGAAAAGAAAAACAAAAAGCAGAGATAAAAGAAGCCGAGTGAAACCGGGTTGTACCCAAGAGAGAGCATGAAGCAATGGCTCGCTCAGGCTGCAAGTGAAATACGATTCATCACCTATGTCTGTACGACGAGACAAGCATTTCCATCTTTTCGTCTAAGACAGCCACTTGCTCCTGCTGCTACTAGTTCCGTTCCCTTAATGCCCCTTCTTTGCCTTACTTTACGTCTCTTGGTCAGCCTTTCGTCCCAGCGCACCAGTACCGCAAAGTCCGCCAATACCACAACGGCCATCCGCTATCGGAGCATTTGATTGAACCAGGTCGTAGTCCCATCCACCGAGCGCTGCTTAGCAGAGTCCTCCTTCAGGAGCGGTGCTTGCCAAAGCCGTCGAGAAAAACCTATCGACACAGATATCCGTAACTGGCACTGCTTGTCAGGTCCGAATCAGGTCTATCTCGGCCAAGTACGCTCATCTCATTTGCTGCAACGATTGCAAAGGGATACGTTGAGAAGATGGCTCAGCAGAGAATCTTGGACGTGAAGCTACTAGCAAGCCAGACACCTTGGCCCACGGAGGGCGCTAGCGCCTATAGTAGAAGCGGTGACGACGGGTGAGCGAGTGCGGATGTGGGATATGGAATGAGGAGAGGGGAAATGGCTTTATGATGCAGGGCTTCATCGGAAACGATCGATACGAAAAGGGCGGCGCAAAATATGAGGTGTGTAAAGAAACGACTCGTTTTGATAGAAAAGTAAGGTCTAACGCAACTCCGGAAGACGGATGGGATAAAACGTCTCACTGTAAACAGTATTATCAGCCATGGATGATAGGTGGGTTTTCCATTGGCATGCCTTGAATCTGGTGATGGCTTAATTGATACGCGTGAATAAAGGGGTATATCCTTATATTGGACTGTACCTGCAAAAGGCAAATCACATATATATTCAAACGGGCAGAACAGACTGGAAACGCAGGTTATGGAATTCAATCTGTTAAAAAATAGTATATACATTACCAACCAGTGGTTGTAAACATTAGCACCTATATATACATCTGTTGCGCTGTCAAAAAAATAGATAAGGTGTAGTCACTTCAGTGTTCATCATACGGGGGGAGGGGGGGGGTATAACTAGCTAAGTACATTTGAGTGCGTCATATGCAAAGAAACTATGCAAGGTATATTGGGGTTAATCATTCATGCGGTAAATGCTGTATGTCGACAACTATTTTTCGTTGGGTCTCCACCAATTTTCCTCAATTCACCACAGTAACCCTGCTTTTACCTACTTGTTGAGCTCGACACAGATATTATACCAATTGAAGTTACCATTTGTCTTGCTACGAGCGATGCTAAAGAGCCAGCTGTTCGAAATAGCGAGGCAGCCTATCCACGAGTGACACTGTCAGATGCAATCCTGTATGCGCGTGTGCCTAATAACCCAGCCAAAAAGCCCAATAATCATCGAATAAATTCGTTGTCTGATTTGAACTATGTCAAGGACGGAAGGAATATGTTTCATGCGTGAGACGTCGCTGGGTTGCTCAGTCGACTAGGAGAATCCGAGGTGGACGTATACGAGCGACATATTATAGCTTCAGATGAGGTTGTAGAAGTGACGTGATTGGTGCGAATGCACTCGCAGCCTCAAGCTGGGCTGTGAAGAGAGTGAGCATGGTTTTGGGCTACAGATTTGGGCCCCCGCGCACATGAAAAACGTACTCTGACCAGGTGTTGTGTGTGTACATATCTGCAAAGTAGCTCTATTGCTCTGTCGGTCAATGGCGTATCGAAGAAATAATACCGACTGGGATATAGGGGGCACACGAGGAACTGCCAGGGCACAAGTTTCCTTTACTGTTCGACTCGATTCCTGACGACCCACACAGAGCCATTCTCCCTTTCGAGTCACTGCCGCTGCGCCAATTCTTGATGGGTTGCTCATTGAGATACAACTGTTTAGATACAGGCACCCTCTATACTATTCTGTGCAGTGATGGCGACGATTCGATTTAGTCTGCAGCCTTACGGAAAAACGGTACTCGGCATGGTCTTCAATAGTGCGAGACACTCGGAAAAACTACAGCTTCCGCCTTTACCAGTAAGCTACATGACTATACAGGTATATATATGTGATTGAATGTGTAAGTGCGTATATGTGTATGTCCGCATCTACGCTTGCTAGCTAGAGATAAATAGAGGCTCTATCCGGATAAGTTTCGAAGGGAACAGACTTTATACGACTTCCCGTGTCTTGTGCCTTTCGGTGGAGCTCAGAGGACGGTATTAGAGATATCATCCTCCATGCACGATTCAATATTGGTCCGGTTTGTGCTGTCAGGCGCCCGGTAGCACTCGTAGCAGGCATCACACAGACAAAGAGCTAGACGTAAGAGCCGCACGAGCTTAGCAATATTGTGGGAAGGAATCATCTTTATGGTGAGCGTGGTTTTCCTGTCTTATCTCGCTTCGGGCGTTGAGACTACAGGGTGAAACCGACTAGTTTTAGAACGAATGCGACGCCTCAAGAAGCGCTTGAACAAACCGGTGCGTTCAACATCGCACGCCTGAATGAATGAATGATGGGCTGCGAAAGTGTGCCAAGCGTGAAGCAAAAAGCTGATTGAAGTTATTGGAAATTTAATGATGAATAGTCCGTGAGATCGACGCGTCTGAGGCAGGAGGATCGCAAAGGAATGGAACCGAGCGGCTTTTGGCGTTTTGGCATCACCTGACGTCTCCAATGTTAATATGGTAACCATCAATGCATTTAGAAGAACTGTGAAGCTTAAGGAAGTGTACGACGTAAAGCAACGGGAAATATCAAAATGATAAAACAGAAAGGTAAACCACACCGAACGACCTTTGATCAGTTCGTTCAAAGTTTGCGAAGCGGTAAATAAGTAGATTCCGGTGAAACTGGTGACCCTGGCCACATTAAAGCGTACGAAAACAAATGACTAATCAGCGTTACAGGGAAAAAGCGGAGACAATCATCCACTCCAGAGTGTTTTGAGAACTTTATACTCTAGTATTAGTTAGCGTTACACTTTCAGCGTAGGGCTAAGGCCTGCTCTGACTTGCGGTTATAGAGAGAACGGGCCTATTCGCTGCAAGGAATCGCAATGGCAGCACCACGACTAAAAACGATCTGCTTGATTGAAAATAGAGGCAAAATATTATGAATGATTCAAGGTAGTTCGGAGGACACGTTTCTTATGAACAGAGCTCACTTCAACTTAACGGTTATTTATACCAATTTCTTCGCAAAAGACCAGTACAACTTGGGCGATAAAAGAAAATCTAAACCAGCTAAGTCAAAATGGTCTATGCATTTGACAACAGCCAAAGGGCACCAAAAATAAATTCTGAACTAACCAAATAGAATTAAATTAAATATACACTTTATCACTTGGAGATTTTTTTTATTATTTTCAAAAGGCTTAATGTCACAATGTCGCAGTATTATAAATAATGGCGTAATCTGTTTTACATATCAAGCGTAAAATCTATTGTTTATCTAGAAAACGTTTTCAATCATATGTACGGTCGGAAAGATTTTGCCTTCTGAACATTTGGATTGCTTTCAAATGCGAAAAATAAAATCTACATCAGATATTATCCACTTGTTTGCCCTAGTTATTAACGGTATTACCGTTATTAACCGGTATTAACGTTAAGAATAAACATAAGTAGCTTTGAGGCCACAGAGGTCAACAGCTATGTCCTAAATAGAAGCTCGTTTCACGGTTATAGTAGAATCAAAATTTAAACGCCTTTCTCTGTTTCGTTTGGCAAAGGGTTGGTGCTCTAAAATCGACGACGATTAGACTAACTCTGTGTGTTTGTACCTGACGTTTTGAAAGCATTCAATGGCCTACACAGTTTACGTACATTACTACGCCTACCATTACATCATATGAAAAGCTACACTTATGTATGATAATTATACGCTCATACGATGACATCGACAAGGACTAAACTTAGAAACAACGGGCACCATCGGCTCGCCTTAGTTACATTCGCTCCCACCACGAGAATTTGTCGCAGAGTTTCTGCCCCCCTCGGATTTACCGTCCGTTGCCAGCAGCGTGCTTTGCCTCTTGTATGAGGGTGTTAGTGAATGAAGCCGATCGCCATTCTCGATGCGACGAGATAATCTCCAATATCGGTAGATTGTACCAAGAGGACGCAGCCGCTGGAGGCTACGGACCCCCTGATGCTCATCAAGTCAAGCCGTTGCAGAATGTGTATCTACGCGGCGCTTTGGCCCCTGTGAGTGAGTGTTGCGCTTACGATAAAATGCCTGCTTTCGCTAGTACTTCACGAACCGATTCAATATGGGCTGAATTATACAAGCTCGAACCTCGCTATCCGTTTAATGTGGACGATACTATCAGTGACATTGCTCGCATCTCGGAAGTTAGAAAAGCACTTCACTAGACAATCGAAGAATGCAACAAAAAACGATATGCCTTAGAGCTTCTGCTTAGATATTTGATCGGGTCGAACGAAGACGATTCAAACTAGGAATTGTGTTCATTACACTTCACGATGATCTTTCTTTTTTCTACCTCCGCTTCTAATGAAGAGCTATTTCTTTTGGCTGATGTCAAAATGTACCATTCTGTGTATAATATTTCATAGGATTTTAATATGAAAGAAGATTTAGAGGTTTGTTTTTAGTGTTCCAGTTTATCAGAAATTCGACGAACAATTTATTTGTCAAAAAATAAATAGAAATTCGATATGTTCACTAAGAAATTGGTTCATCCTCTATCACGGCCCTGCTTCATGAAGATTTGGACCAAATGGTTAGACATATCTGTGACTCGAAAAACTGCTGCAGCTTCCCCGCAAGCCCAAGCCCAGAAATATGTTCTAATCAAGTGTAGTGCAGCATGGTGCTCACATTCTACTTGTAATCTTAGTTATGGCCTTCGAGTATATAGGTAGTCAAACCAATCGTGGTGGGTTTTATAGGAAAACAAAGTCAACAAGGCAGGAAGCAAAGAACAGAGCTAACGATCAATGCATTCTTTTTGGTCTCGACGTGAAGCAGAACGGCTGTTTACGTTAAGCGAAGTCGGGCTACCGGCAAAGCTGATGGTTGTGCTGACGGCGATGTCGAGCTCCCAGGCAATAGCAACTAAAAAATATACGATGAGGACACCAGCCAACAGGGAGCGCAGATGGTGCATTGGCCAACGTTGCCGAACCAGCTTGCTAAATGAGAGCCCGGACCGTTCCCTAGATACAGTTCGAACGGTGCCGCCTCAAGCCTGACCCAGTTCTGCCACAAGCGCTAAGGCTAGTTAGTACTACTTTTTGTAGGCGTAATGAGTTAGACAGGCGACAGAAGAAGCTAGGCCAAAAGTGAAGGTGTCTCTCTGGGACCCAGCTCACGAACGCCAGCCAGCTAGAGAAGGTAAGCAACGACAGGAGGTGACGAAAATACCAACCGTAGGCGATAACAACAATACGAGAGAACAATGCTGCGACGACGGCGGCAGCCGAAATAACAAACCGGCAAAAAACATCGCAGTTTTCGCGTTGGCAGAGCTCATGCTACTGATACCGCCTATTTCCTCAGATCGCCGGCAGACATGGATGGCACCGACACGCGTTGCGCATACATATGGGTTCTAGACATCATGCGGATCGTTAGAAAATTATTATAGCGTTAAATGGTTATCGAGAATAACGTTGCTACCAAATTTGAACTATTTGGGTAAATGTCTGTATTTTCGGGGTAAGAGGCGGACCGGGAGGTTGACTGTTGATTGCTCATATGTTGTTGTTGTTTCTGCCGCTATTATTCTGATTGATGAACAATGGCTTCGATGGTGTACAAGTATAGAAACATTCAATATTTAAAACTAAACTATGGAAGGATCTTCCGGTATTCGTATTGCATGCGAAGCTTCAGGAAGAAAAGCCTTAAGCGCGAATGGAAATCTAATAAGGGTTATATTGTGAAAACCCTCTTTCTTCAATAGCTGTTTCCTTTCTAATAATGCTCTTACTATATATTTCTTCTAATTAGCGTTTGAGCTATGCTGGCGTATGTTAAAAGGTTAGCTGGACTTTAATTGCCCGCTGTCGGGGGCTTCACCCAAAAGATTAAGAAGACTAACATTACACAATAGTTTTTGGTCAATTGGATTATCCAATCTCTTACTCAAAAAATTAAACCTATCACTGCGCGAAATGACGATACCGCTGTTGAGCGCCACTTTGAAATCCAGTTTGGACGTTTATACCGATAACTTCAGCGCTTATGTACATGAAGCTCTTGGATTCCATAGATGTCCACACGCGACTTCTGCATTTATGTCTACCTTCGACATGTCCTTCTGTCACTTGGCACCACTGGCTTTGCTTTGTATAAGCGCCCATACATAGCAAGTAGTAAAGTTACGCGCCTTTTGTTTGTCTACAGCATTGTCGAGGTCCGCAAGCACACCCACTGCATCGGTGCCACTGAATAGTTTGTAGACAGATTAAACTGGCAGTAGCTTAGATTGTCACGCAGAATTTCGGCGCTCGCTTGACCAATCTATAGATCTACTGCGTGGCTCACTTGGACATTGTAGTGGTTGTAGTAGTACCACAGCGTGAAGCGGCCAGGGGGAAGGTGCGCGGAACGGCTAACTCTTCTATGATTCTATGAAGTTCCGTGCATACACAAACAACGGCGGCAGCCGGCGATGTTGACTCAGGCATCGTGATCCGGCCACCCCAGCCCGTAATGGGGTATCTGAAACACATATCGAGCTCTCAGCCACGGCTGGACTGTGGGAGAGACTAGAAAGCCTATTCATGTGCCGACGCCAATATGGCCACAGATGAGGAAAAGCTGATTGAGGGATAGAACTAGTAGTTTGCTGAATAAATTGACTAAGCCCACAGTAGAAGCAACAGCGTGATGTGTTGCTTGTTTTTTAAATTATGTGTAATTTTCCCGGTCTATTTGGGTCAGTCTCTACTACCGTGGTGATCCCAGATCTATAGCTAGACTACATCGAAGAATAGATACGTGTTTACTATAGCGAGAACAGAAGGCAGCAAGTAAGTCGGAGCGTGAATTTGCATTTGGATTTGCATAAACCTTCAAACTTTTGTCGTGTAGTTTGTCTGTTTGTTCCACCTGACATTGGCAACTTCTGAAGTCTTTCGTAGTCGATGCCCCTGCGACGAAGTCGAACCATCAGGATTTCATCTCAATCGTTTGCATGCTTTTAATAAAATATTAGTAATTTTAACGAAACAAAACACAAATTAAATTAGGCGTTTCACAATGTCAATCCATTTGAGCTATTAGTGTGAAATCAGGATTATGTGTTATATAGGTTGGTATAATTGTATTCTTTCAGTGCATATTCCGCTATCAAAGGTAAGTTTTCGATATACAACACAGTTTGTGGCTGTGAAGATGCGATTTTGGTCTTCGCACATCTGCTGCAATAATTCATTCTTGCAGTAGACCGAGCACTGGTCGATCATATCTAATTTGGATATAATGTAATAGTTGACAGATTTTATGAGCTTTTTTTTCTTTCTCTCTCTTGTTCTTATATATATATATACTGAGTAGGCCAAAAGTCTATGGAGAGTTTGTTGCAAGTGTTTCGCACAGCTAAATCCGCTGTCAACTTCGTAATCTGCGCATCTTCTACTGATATAGCAGATGCAAAATAAAGACTTTACTTTTTTATATATATTTCATTATTAACATATAAAAAAATAAGTCTGCAGTGGTCATTCGTTTTGCGTCGTTTTATCAGCAACTGAGCCTGAAAAACGACAAATGTATTGGACGAATAGGCTATTCTTTTGTGGGTCGTTTCAGGCCGGATAGCCACCAGCTTCCGCTGTTTAACGGGTGACGTTCTGCAATTTGTCTACGTCCCCATATTGGATACCTGATATTTTTCTCTGCTTTTGACTTGTATTTTAGTGCTGAACGTACGACGTCGCTTCAGGTGGACAAGTTACCGTCACTGGTGGAACAATCCCAACAGTAAGGAAATACTCAGCGGAGTCCAAGAGTTGAAAGACGGAGAGAGGTTAAGATCGACTACTGCGATCTAGAAGCCACAATGGCTTCGCGTGAGGGAGGTTTAAGTCAACAGGGACCTAGAGAGGTAGTATTGATGGAGTTGAAGAAGTTCCTACCATAGAGGAAGCACACTGAAAAATGTGAGAAGCCACTATAGAGAAATTGGAAAACAAACCAGTATCAGGTATTGGTTTAACAAGTGACGCTAAACAAACACTTTTGAAGATCGTTGCCGTAATAAGCAGGTAGACCGAGCATGCTGTCTCTACTGGTTTAAATTTCACGTTTCCACAACGATTTATGCGAAATACTAGAGATTATTAATAAAAAGGAAAAATAGGTTTTTAGCTATAAAGAAAAATTGTTTGCACCGTTACGATGCCGTTCCTTAGGCATATTAGGAAACCGCCCCAGACAGATTTGACGCAACCAACTCTAGCTAGACTTTTCCGAACCTGTAAGGTCCTCTCCTCATCAAGCTATGTCAAAGAAGTAATTCTGAGCGCTTGTTTCGACAGAGGAAATAGGCGATAAAAATAAAATTAAAAATGGAAATTGTACGAGGATACACATCCATATTTGAGTCAAAAATCATTCAAACTGCGTCCTTTTCCTCAAGTTATTCACCTAAATAACATAATTCGAGGCAACGATTTAACGCGCTTCGGATTGTACTGATGATCCCGGAAAGGTTAATTAGCTATATTTTTTATTCAAAAATTATTCATTTTTTATAATTATAATGCAATTCCCGCTTCACCCACTTTAAGTTGATTCTGTTAACCCTCTATACGAATGGTTATCTCTGTTAAACGTTTTCTTGCTAGCCGAGCATTGTATGAGCAAGTAAGACTATTGTCAGGCAAAGATTAACTAAAAAAAAACCCGCTGCGATCGGTACAGGTGGCGCCCGCTGTGGCGAACCTGAGAACAAATCAGGTAAAATCGTAGCACGATACCGTTTACGACGTCGTTCGTTGTACGGGAGTTACGTGTCGTTATTGCGTTGGTTTAGTATAAAAAGGAAAGGTCTTAACATTTAAGGTCCGGTCTTTTTGTTTGGCTAAATAACGATATACAACCTATGAAGGCTAAAATGCTTAGAGATGTTCTATGAGACTCAATGAAAGAAAAAGCGGCCATGCCAATTTGTTGCTATTATTAACAATTGTTCTGTGAACATGAATCTCCAACACATTAATGGAATAGTGAACTGTTTTTATCTAGTCAGTCAAAAACGCTAACAGTTTGTTTGTTTCTTGTGTCGTCTTTGTCCTCGATGAGGGAATCACATATGGAGACATTAACAAAAATACTCGATGGTCGTGCACCTTTAAATACGGTTAAATACATTTGGTTCATATTATCTTTAATTAATTGGGTGATTTCCGATTGCATTTTCAGCGAACGAAGCTCTATACATATGAATTCATTGTAGAGTTTCACCGGGTTACCGATATAGCTCGAATTAGTTAAGTGTGTTTGGCTATCTTGTCAACCAGATCCCCCTTAGGCTATGCCTATTGTCATGCTAGAAAATCCCAAAGCCATATTTACGATCCTATGGTCAACGGTATGAAACTCAGCTGTACTTAGATATGAACCTGCTTCCGTTCGTCGTCCTATACTGTCGTCGGGTCTATTCAGATTTATGTCGTGGACCTCCAAAATTGAATTGTTCTTGACGTTCGAGAGTAACGCTATATGGTAAACTGTCTTATGCTATATTCAGAGACCGCATTTAATAGCAGCTTTTATCAGTAGCTATTACTCGGCAAGTCACAAACCAGCACTAGATATTATGTTACGCCAATTTGATACATTGCCTCATATGGAATTTTGCCGACTTCTAATTGGCCGTAAAAACGGGAATCTTCAACTATTATATACGTTTAACGGTCGTGTATGTATGCCAGCCAAAATGTTTCATAGCGATGTTATTGTGTGCTCTGACATTCGCCCCGGTTCTATACGAGGCACCGACGTAAACGACCACGTTCCAGGTAACATCTCTACTTCAATATCTATACCAATCGCCAATGCTGCTGACGTTCTATGCCGATTTCGAAGTCGCCCCTCATCCTAAACCCTGTCACCTCGTCATTCGATCTCCGGCTACCTTCGACATCGATGGACCAATAGATCGCTTTATATAAGTTGTGTCCTTTGTGTTGGGTTTACAAAATGTACGTGGAGATTACGTGGAGTGGGAATGCCTTCGTGTTTTTTTGTTATTTGAGTTACGGTAAATACTGTTTGCTATTCATGTCTATTCAATTCGTAGTGCGTGAAAACGATCCAGAATAATCTAAATATGTATTGATTTACAAGAACATTAACGTTTCCCGTCGACAGGAAAATTGCGTAAGGTCTATATAAAAATAGTTTTGAAAAACATCGTCTGTCTATGGCACATCGTCCGCGGTATCGACTTGTAGAAATTTCCAACATCAATTTCAGGCGGAACTTTAGCGAACAAGACTACTTAACAAGTTTGTGTAACGGATATTGTAGCCTTAGCGCTGATCACTAGAGGAGTCATGTAAATTGCAATGAATGTTACGTTTTCCGAAATATCAAAGGCCAAGTTAAAACAAAGCCCTTTGAGGTCAATCAAATCAATCGACAGGTGCAAGGTGCCATCTTAAACAGGCACTGCAATTTCTGTTTTGTAAGCGTTACTGAAGGTTGTTTTGATGAAAGGACTTTGCAGTTCACTATAGCTACTCTCGACTAGCTCACTGATATTGAGTAAACGAAGCGTTTATGAAGCTATTCAAAAGCGACGCTTCAACAAACTCATTGAAAAGTCGTTCAGATTTGAAGCCACCTTTAAATCGAAACTGTGTCGCCCTTCAAAAGACATTTACTACTGAGCATAAACCTTAAGGCTATAGTTGTTACTATTACTAATCTAATATTGTAACATGCATTTGTGAAAACTGAAACAACTGACATTTGTTTCCACATCTCTCATTTGTTTACTGATGCCGCGTGTATGGAATTCACAACCGCCGAGCTCAAGCCCATTAAACAAACGTCGTTGTTTTTCTAATACACAAACCTATGCTATGATATTTAGAACAAAAAAAAAGCTAAATGTAAATTAGGGTCTATAAATTCCACAGTTTTTATAGTCTAGCGTTTTTCTCTATACAACCGACTTTCGCAGATGATTGCACAGCATGTATAATATATATTTCCATATAGTCGGTTGCTACCCCATCTACTTATGAGGGAATGTCGAACGTTTATTTGTGTGCGTCCGCGTTGACCGACCGATTCAGGGATTCCGCAGATCGCTCCATCTATTTGCCTGTTGTTTAGGCTGCTGGTCTTCCAATTGCCCACCAAGACAGTTATACGTACTTGGAGAGATTGCGAGCATAAACCCTTCCCTCACCCCCTAGTCCCTGAAATAACTGCAGCCGCGACGATGTTATGGGCCACCGCCTTCAGTCATTTTGCTTGTCCATGCCCTTAGCGACGTCAGGGCGTTGCCAAAAGCATGAAATAGGCTCCCAAGTTTCTAAATGCCTGTTTCGTTGTTTGACTAAGGATAGAGAAAGACGGATATGCAAATGTATGACGCCAGGCACTTACATCAACGCTGTCTCTAGTACATCTGCGATGTCTATAGTCGCCTGGGCAAACCGAGAAAAGCTGGGTCGATCTGAACTGCGTCGACGAGATCGCCACTTCAGTGCGCTTTCAGCTGCTGCTGTGCCTGACGCCTCTAAGACGATACTTCCCCGAATCATCGGTTCGTATGTAGTTCGTAGGGTACTCTGTACAACGACCTTACGGGGTTGCTGCTGTTGTTGTTGTTTCTGCTGCTGCGCTCTGGCTTCCGCGGCGTTCATTGTTATTGTTGTTGTTTTACCGCATAGCCGCTGCTGCTACCTGGAGACGTTGTCTTGGGCAGTTGACAGTGACCTATGATTAATAAATAGCTTAAAACAGTTGGTCCGTCCCTTACGTACCATTTTGGGCCATAAGTATTTCGGGTTTGGTTATCTGCTAATTGGCTTGTTTAAGAATAAAAAAAAAATAAGGAAATACGACTATTGTGGCCACTTTGAATATTATGGAATGGTCGAAAGGCGACTGCAGTGACGGCTGTACCCTAGTTTTCGTTAAAAAAAAATCTCAAACCAAGTGAGCAACTTGTTCAGCAAAGCTGGAAGCTTCTAAAGTAATCTGCTGTGCTGAAAGACTGTACTTATTTAGTCAGATTCGAAACTACTTTGCCAAACCCGTTGTGCAAGGAAAAACAAGCCTTGATGAAGCATGAGACGAAACGGATCGTTTTCGCTGTGTGTTTTCGAGCCAAAGTCCTAAGACGACGTTTAAACCCAAACTATAATATAATAACAGATGAAAATTTATTGATATTTTCAAGCGGTAGAAAAAAAAAAATTACAAAGTATATTGCAAAATATTTGAAAACGAATTGTTTTTCTCGCCAAGCAAACATCATCCATAGATGCTCCATAAACAATCTAGCTTTTTTTTTTGTGATGTGTATTAGCGTGTAGATCAGTGCTTTGGAAGTAACCATTGTTAAGCCTGCTAACGCAACTAGTTTTTATGCCGAGTGCTAAGATTGCTCAACGATCCTATGCCATCATAAGTTCTAACCGTTACGACTAATGACTAAACCCTCGGAATGAAGAAAGAAACTTTATATTCTATTAGATAGGTAAAAAAAACCGTGAAAGACGGTCATAATTATTGACTTGCAATGTCTGAGTGCAATATCTCACAAGCAAGCATATAAATATATTAAGAGGCAACATCCTGTGTGATATTACGGATCGACAAATGTACTTATACAATACTTACACTGTTCGCGTAATTGCGTATACATCGGGTGTTTGTCTGATAAGCTTGAGGACACGTGGTGGTCTAATTTCGAATCCGGGTCTCTTCTGGCAGCCGCCAACGGGCTGAAGCAATGCATGACAGTTCGCGTATCGGACGTAAAGCAGCCATACGATAATAGGAATCTAAGTGGTAAAAAAACGAAAATAATCAAATGAGCTAGAAGATACATGCAATGCAGGTGTCCTCAACTTCAGAAAACGTGACAGGGTACTTTGAACGACGAATATTATAAGTTACGTTTTACTTGCCTTGTGTAACGATATAATATTATTGTCACTTGATTTATAAAAATGTGACGATTTTTAATTCAATATGTCCATCTATTTACATTTGTTTTTAAGCATTTTTCATTCTTCTGCTATCACAGTATCACATAATGGGCAAATGAAGACATTTTTAATCTTAGACGTCACCTGTATGGAGTTACTGTTCAGACAACGGTAACCAATTTGAACATTTTTTTTTTATTTTCAGCCTTCAAGAGATTTTTTTTTAGTAAATATTTTGACTAGACCTCCGTGCGTTTTTGCATCGAGCACTGACGTGGTGGAACCCGAATTAGAGCCTATTATACATATAGGAAAGGTATACAATTCTAATTTGAAGCTTGACGAAGCTCATATTGAAACTGGTTCTAAATAGCAAACGCCTTTGCATAGTATCTTGCTGTTATCGTTCAAGCTCTCCACATCCGTCACCACATTTGGACTATAGGAGGCCGTCCTCTTCACGCAATTCGTATGGTTTTCATTGGGCCGGTGCTTCATTCTAACGCTTGCAGAACGGGTGCAGATACAACGGCGGATGGAACGGTTTGGGCGATTCGAGCTTGGCCTGCGAAAATTCGGTAAGAAAGAGACCGTTGTTCTTCGACTTTTTAGACAATTGACTATACGCATGTCCGCTTTGTATATATATACATATATATAAGACAGAGATGCCCAACGCAGCAGTAAAACGACGCTGTTAAAAACAGAGTCGAACGCCTCCGTTTGTTCGATTGCGTGAGGACGACGAGGACGCGGAACGCTTTCAGCCCACCTCGCGTTTTCTATTCTTTCTTTCTTTGCGCTTGGAAGGATTCTCCAGGGAGATGTTCTCGGCCAATTCGTTGTTCGTTCGCAACAGCGGTCGAGTTTGAGGCCTCTCTGTCCAACAAACAGTTTGTTTGATGGCCTTGACAACCTGAACAGGCTGGCATAGGGCTTGATGCGCGCCATTTGCAAGCCCTTAACTGCTGCTACTGTAGATCCGTGGGCCCTTTGCTGGCAGCAGTAAGACGAGCAAGCGATCTATCTGTCTGGAGCAACGGCGGGTAAAAGTGCTTTTCTGTGTAATATATATATGTGTAGTGTTCGCTGTCTTACTAGTCGTCTGTTACGCCGGCAGTCGATCTGTACGCATAGCCACGTGAATGCCAATTGCGATAGAGATCTATAAAAATGCGAGTATCGCTCGCAGTTTCTATATGCGGAAAGTGACAATTAATTTTTTGGATTTCTAAATAAAAATATTTCCGAATTTTCAAAAAAAAATGTTTATTCTATATTAAATTATGTAGTTCGTATATTCGATTGTGCTATCCACTTGTGGAACATTGTAGTACCGTTATGATTTACTGCTAATACGGTCAAAAACTAGTGCTATGTGCCTGCGAGGCTTGCTAACGAATATCCTGCTGTCGAAAAAAATTAATAAAATTAAAAATGCTAGTGGTTTTATGCTTACAAGCGCCTTTCTTAATAAAGTAGCTTTGAGTAGTCCAGTGTTATCATATTGCACACAACTGTGCTATATTATTATTCTATATCTATCGCTTGTGCTGTTCAACAAAGGAACATATGGAAATAGAATATTTATATACGCAACGTAAGGAATGTGGTATTTCAGTTCATCTTCATTCAGTAGCCACCCTGAACATTTGGCGCTTTACTTCTTTTAGCTGCTTAACTTAATTCTTTAGAAACGATCCTGATAACTTTATTAACAATTCGATTAGGCGGCAAACTATTTTTCCTTAATAAGCTATTACTTGGTGCTACGCAAGTTAGTGCAAACGCTAAATGCAGGTCGGTCTAACTTATGCCCATTTTTTGCTGTTACATCGCGTTAACAGTACAGCTTGCAAATATATGTGTGACATAATGTTAAAAGAAATCTATTTTACATATAGTACCATTATCTGTTTCGTGTTCGGATAAGACGCCTGATTGCAGATTAAGCAGAACTTGTTTGCTGACCTGATCTCATTGGAAGGAAGAGGCAGGAGGAAGCACAGATCAAAAATGATATGCTAACATTTGTTCAGTTCCCATGCACAACCATCATAGCGGACCCCATTTTATTCTCTGCTGCTTTTTTTCTTCACATCTATTCGAAAAAAATGTATAGAATTTTTATTGATGCGTTTTTTGATGAAGCTAACGTCAGTACTATTATTTTTATTGCAATACGTTTTAACAGCTAAGCTGTTTCACAGAAGAAAGTTTATATGTTATTTAGTGCCAACGCACCTGAGATAATTGCCTCGAAACTGCACGGTACCTTGCCCGTTAGTTCTTCTAATAACTTGAAAACCGCCCAGATCAAAATCCTATAATTTGTTTATGTTGCAGCCTGATTATACTTTGATATCTATTATTTAAAGAACACTACTTAAGATCGCTTTCCTTTGTTAGAGTCTGACAATTTAGTCGTATTTATGCGTATAGTTAAAATGCCTAAAACGTAGTCCAGATTATTACCAGAGTGGCAATGTCAAAAATTAAATTTTCTTCTGTTGTAAGCTTGCACGCAAACTTCAGCAGCTGAAATAAATGCAAGTCGGAAATTTGCTGCATCTTTGCTTCAGCATAGGTGATTGATCTTGGCTGTGCTTTTTTGTCAGGCGATGGACAGCGTGTTGACAAGGCTTCGTTGTAACCAGCTACTCAATTGTTGACTAACACGATAAACACTGCACTGATAAAAATTGATGCGTTTGTCTCGTCGATAGTTTTGCTCACCTCAGACTCGTGTTTGTCACGCACTCGTTATTTCTAGGCAGGGTTTTTAATAGCAGTAATATGTTTTTTTCACATTTGTACATTTATATTTGATTGCAGAAGAAGTTTTATCAGTAGCGCAATGAGGAAAGGCTCCGGCAACGACATTTATACGACCTTCGTTTTTCGGAACCCGGCACAGTTCAGTCGTGACGAGTTTGAACAATCAGTATTCGAATGAATAACTCATATGGTACAATTAGAGACTGGTAGTAGTAGTACTGTTTTGCCATTAATTCTTTTACATCAATGGTAAATAATTCACTGCGCGCAATGATTCAAACCGGAGTTGTTGTTGCAGATTCATAGCGCAACATTTTAAGATGCCGTCTATTACTAGGTCTGGCATTCTCCGTAACAGCTTTTTGCATAGGGTGATTTGTTTCTTTGAGTGATTAATATTCTCTAGCTGGCCCTCGGCTCCGGGTGCCTCAGACCTTCCGACTCGGGATATTTCTACACAGGCCCTCGACCTCACTGCCGCGCAACTTTTATTGGTATGTCCTTCTGTCGGTGTTGTCGGCAGTGTTTATGCACCCCATTTTCATTCACCTATCCAGAACTATTTTTTCGCGGATATCCTGGAATGATTAATATGGCAGTCGGTTAGTCCGGTTATGATGGGAAAAAGCCTATGCTTAAAAACCATCTTGGTTGCAATAAGGAAATAATTAGCTAGAACAAAGAAGTATTATATAGGCTGAAATGCAATTTGCACAGAGAAGTTCCCGTTTACGGACGCTGACGAGGATGTCCGTTGAAGGCATGAAGGCTTCCACGTAAGCATATTTTATGCTGTACTCGGGTTTGCTGTCCGTTATGTAATATTTTATTAACAGAAAATAAAATACTGGGACAAAAGGTAACATAATCAAATACAGAATGATCACTCTATATAGTAGACAAAGTGTAGCGTATCTCGAAAAATACGAGACAGGTGGAAGCTACAACGATGTCATAAACTGACTGTAGTTATTGGTTTCTCAATGCCTCATGATAATAATCATAATAAACAATATATATTATATGCGCGTATCTACATTTATATGTTAGTCATCGATTGCAATGGACGATGACAACGGCGAAAATTCCACGAAGGGTGAGCCGGGTCGAAAAGTGCCACGCACCGCTATAAAGAACAGAATAGTTGTTCTATCAAAATTAGCAAAAAATGTAGAGTTTGATGTAATTGTAACGTTAGCATAGGAACAATCGAAGATGTACGGGACACTGGGGCGTGCTAACTGTATCGCCGGACTCAGTCCCGTGTAGCTCCCATATACGGCACCGGCGAATGGTGAGCACACGCAAATAACCGAAAATACGACAACGGAGCGACGCTCCGCACGAGAAACACCGACTAATAAGGGTCGTTGAGAATAAACGACTGAGCACTAGTGGACAAAAGACATCAGTAGACGGTACCGGAACCCTCCCTATGATCGCTTTTGCCTATGTTCTTCATCATAACCTTCCCTGCACAAAGAACACTGGAGGAGCTTTCGTCGTCGGAATTGTTGTGCGCAAAGACCATCTGCCGCCTGCTAAAGCTATGTGT
The DNA here is from genome assembly GCF_002443255.2 of Varroa destructor. Taxonomy (NCBI): domain Eukaryota; kingdom Metazoa; phylum Arthropoda; class Arachnida; order Mesostigmata; family Varroidae; genus Varroa; species Varroa destructor. The sequence continues at coordinate 3,951,478 of NW_019211457.1, forward strand.
CTGTCGGCCTACCTATGATTGCAGCGGGTCTCTGAGTAAACTTCTGAGACTTGTTGAGTCGGAATCGAGCGACTCTTCGAAAAATAATGTCAAGTTACTTCTGGTGGGAACTTTCTAAGTAATATAAAACAAACAAAATATTTTACAGAAACAAAGAGGGCTTTAAAGGTTAAGGTTTGCGTTTGATGCTATATCAAGACATACATCAGGCACATTTTCATTTTTATATGATGCGCGAATTATCGCGAAGCACCGTGCGTTGGAGCATAGCTATCTCTGCAGTAGCTCTCGTCAACAGAGCGAAGTAGTCGTGTAGCCTGAAGGGTAACATCCAGAACGATGACCATCTACCGTCTAGGTCATAGACGATGCAGTACGCTTCCAATGGTTGGGAATGGCTGTAAGGGCAAGGTCCTCGTGTGGTTCTCTTACAGAATCCTTACTGGGGTCGCAATACAATTCATTGCAGGCGGTCTGCTCGTTGTCCCTAGCAGCGGCGGCGGCCGTTGAGGTAGCTGTGACCGTCCAATAATAAGTGTGCTGACCATAATGGGGGTGACAGATCATAATAATAGATTAATTTCCCTACCCCAACGAAGAACGGTAGAAAAATTGCAGCATTTGCACAGCAGCTCGCTGGCTGGCCAACGAGTGGAGAAAGATAGAAATGGAAAAGCAGGACAGACTGAGGTGCTTCTAGGCTGTAGGGGGAGCTGTAGCATAGAATGCCATATAGTGCTGCCAGAACCAGCTCTAGTGCCATCGCGAGCTTTCATCATGCTGCCCACAAGTTGTGGCTATTGAATGGTAACATCTAGTAATACTCCTTTTGTCCCGGTTGTCTCTCGGGTGTCTTGTGGCCTGTATTTTCACAGGATTGAGAGATGATCAGGTTGTGATCTTTGATTTTATTCGTATTTTTTTAGCTTGTCTTTCCGGAGGATCTACATGATTGCTCTAGTGATACGAAGATCTAGTGATTGGTGGTGGTGATGAAATGACCTGGGAACATAAAGCCCAAGGTCACTGGGCGTTGTTAATATTGCCTTCTATTGTTTGTGCTATTATTCTTACTAAAAAGATATTTATTGTCGAGGGAGTTTGATTGGTCACTTTTGTGATACTGCTCAAGTAAAGGTATATTTAGTGCGTACACTACGTTTATGGCACACAGCTTACAATATTATGCTTGCTAATGCTAGAATTGATCGGCGTAGAAAAAGCGGCTTTCGTTGCATGGTCCTAATAAGATTTTTATCTGTTTGGCATAGCCGTCTTATTTATAGTCTAATCCGTACTAGCAAAGATCATCTAACTGGAACACGTACAGTATATGGTAAGCTGCATAATGATTTAACGTTTTAGCCTGCTTTTAACCGTCAAATACGATATGAACATAGTCTGGCTGCTACAGGACTATAAAAGAAATACGGGACCGACCTTCTGTGGATTTCATTCAACTCTATGCTTGCTAACAACAAACGATGCCCATATTTCCTTTATATATTTGTAGTGAATGATATTTACAAGCGACTTTTGTAATAACGAAGTACTATAATAGGGATTCGGTGTTATGCCTTCGCTGTGTGCGTTTCGTGGAAAGCAAAAAATTATGTTGTTTTAGATATTACCGTATTCCTGTTTGGCCGACTTATATTTGGTGTCCTAACATAGACAGGCTCTGATCTTGTAAAAACGAAACGGTCTCTCTTGCATACGCAATTCTAGGTACTTTGAGCTGAATGAAATAGCTCATTCAAAATTCCAGCCCAAGGCTAATAGAGTACTTCTAAATAAACGTTCGAATAGGTGTACACGAAAAACTGTGCCAGGCAGCCCAATGCCAAGGATGAATTTGCCTGTTTCGTATAGAAGAAATAGGCTGTAATACGATTTCCAGGCGTACACACGAGCACAATTGTGTGGACAGATAGCAAACGCCATTAGTAACCATTCCGTTAAACTGGATGCACTGCGGTTTCGTTTGGATGGCAAGTTCGTGCACTATTACAACGGACATATTCATATCGCGTCATCGTAGCATGACTTTGTATGCATTCTTTTGCTGCTGCTTTCGCTGTCACTGCAGCTGCTACTGTCGGAACCGGCTAGTCTTGTGCAACCCTGGGGCCGCCCTCAGCTTATGGTCGTCGCCGTCGTGGTTGATATCGTCGCCGTTGTTGTTTAGAAGTAATCAGCGACACACGTTACTCCGTCAGAAGCCGACCGGCTACGCCTGCCCCCTTTTTCCTCCTCCAGACCTCTGCATGTCGTTCGCGGCGCCGCTCCTTTTGCTGTGCTTAGAATAATATTGGCCTTCGCTTATCTTTGCTTGCTTCGTTTCCCCTTCCGTCGGTATTATATGAGGCCAATACTAGAAAGCGGCAACGAATAGGGGTATAACAGAAGCTCTCTTCTCCAGTCACTGCTTGCCCCCTAACGCCTAAGTAATGGGCAGGATAGAGGCAAAGTGTCTAGGCCGGCCCATGTAGTGTTGGAAGTACGGGGACTACTAGCGATGGACGACGCATCGGATGCCACCTGCACTAACGATAGGTATAGTCTAGCGGCCATGGTAAGCAGCAGCGGTGGCGATTTACTATTTACATACGAAAAACGAACATAAGGACATATATAGAACATGTGAGCGGGGAGAGATGAGGTAAGTTTGTAAGAAAAGAGGGGTCAAAGACGTGGACAGGAAAGACATAGAGCAGGGAAACATAGGTGAGGAAAGCGAACGCAGGAGGTTTCTGCAAGCAGCTCTGAGGGGCTCCATACCGGCGCTGCGATCACTGCATACGGCCCATAAAGAAAAGCAGAGCAAAACAAAGGATTAGCGTGAATAGTGGGCGAAGTGCTTGGTTAGAACAGCAAACAGAAGTAGTATGGAGAAGAAGCAATAAGCGGACAATCCTTGCTTCGCTTCTAGCAGACCTTGATCAGAAGAGGTACGTACGTGAGTAAAAGATGCTATAGTCGTTCATGGGGTATAAAGGGGTGTGTCTCATTTATCTCTTCAATGTTGTCTTGTCGCATTCTTGTATGACCACCCGAACTGGGCGAAGAACTAAGGCAACTATCCAGCAGACCATTGAAGAGTTCGGGGCAGCGTTTGCTCACGTGTGCCGGTGTGCCTATATGTACCTGCTTCTATGACGCGGATGCTGTACACACAACATTGCAATGTACGATCATTAGAGAGGAAAATAGTGGCTTTTAAGTGGGCTGGTCGGCAGTATGAGGGTGTGTGTGACAGCATGAGCAGCTTAACGTCAGCAAAAAAGGCTTTGAGACAGAGGGGCAATGGCGAAGGCATTCTACCCCCATAGGTCGAAGAACATACGCTTTGTGCCTCCAGGCTTTCTATAGCTTCCTGTTAGCTTTTGTACTGCGAGTGTGGCGGGGTTGGCGTTTATGATAAGGATTGTAAGCATCTCAGCAGGACGCAGACCGAACTGAGATAGTTCATTTTTGCCTGCGTAAAATCGATATTTAGAGATTGACACGAAGTTTTCGTGTGTAATTCCGTAGTCCGCTGTTCACTGCATGTGGGAGAGCTTCCTCTCGGAAACGATTATTTAGCTTATAGCTTCCATATCGCTTTTGTGACACATGATGTCCTACGCGTGTCCAATTTAAACGGGGCTTCGACACATCTTTACAATGAATACATCGCTGCAGTTTGTTGCGCGGGACGCTAAAACATAATTGAACTCTACAGTGTAGCTGAATATCGTGTATGAGACCCCGTTGACATCTAATGATTTATTGTATTGAATGGAGTCGTTAATAACCTCTATAAATGGAAACGCAATATCAAAAACAAACGGGTTCCCAGCGCCCTAGAGAATGCTAGCGCTTACAGGCAGGTACTCGCAAGAACTGCAGAGTGCCCAATTCGTTTATGCTACGGATCGCTGAGGCATAATGATCCACAAATTATGTAGATACATTCGGCGAAAAGGTCTTTCAATCGTCGATTCTTCAGAAAGCCAGCTTCAATTGGCATACTAATGTTCCTCTAGTCCGCCTTCAATGGCTACTAATAATTGATAGTAATGGCAATCTTCTTTCTCGTAATAGGTACCAATTATATATAATCATTATTGTTATACGATATGTATCATTTTTTGCTGCTCCGCTAAATAGTATGGAATAAGTTCAGTATTAAATTTCAATAATTACTAGAAATTGGTATGTACAAATATAAAAAAAGAGAGCGTCCTTATGTTACACGATATCCCAAGCAAATAGTACATTGTATAAGGTGCTATCTAAGAGGAATGCCTTTGGGGCTGGTTTCCCCAAAATCCTTTGAATTATCAGCTCTGTATTTTTATATTGGCGTATGACACGCCCTAATATACGAAAACATGGTATTTTTTAAAATAATTTATTGACAATCTGCCAACAATATATTATCTATATAAAGCGCTTTTTTTACAATTTTTATGTTTATGTTTAGTTGAATCTACATTCATCTGTATTGATCAACGAAAAAAATGTCTTTTTATTACCTCCGATATAAATGTTTTTGTAAATGAGACTTTTCAGCCAATATTTTGTTAATATGAAATGTTTAAACAAGGTAACGGATAATATTACTATGGCAATGAACAATAAAAGGACTATAATCAACGAAGACGTCAACAAAAAGCGAGGAAACAATAAAAGTTAAGTTTACATTCGCAGCGGGTCTTAGGTTTATATCGGTCGTACAATAATCAAAATCGAAAAACATCCAAATAACTATTCTAGTAGACGTAAGTTTTCTTACGTCCAAGTAATGCGTAGGTTTCGCACGCTATCACGGAGTCCATAATATGTGCATGTACACGAAAGGAACGTGCGGGTTTTGTTCTTGCACACTAGCTTTAGATGATTCTTTTTCTTGGTAGAGTTCAGGAATGATCACTAGAGTGTGCTTTAGCACAAACGCAGTGTACCTAGATCAAACAGAGAACTGAAAGGAACGTAGATCTTTAGCGGAGTGCTCATCAATGGAAGCACCGATTGTTTGCTGAATAACAATTTCTTTTTTACGACGTATAGATATTTCATTCGCTTTTTTGCGGCTATTACTGCTGCTGGTGGCCGCACGTTCGCGATTCCTTTGCCTTGTCCAATGCCTTTCCATCACCTAGCCTTCCTCATTTATTCTTCACCTCCAATAGACGCATGTGGCAACGCAAACGGTAGCGGCAAACAGCAGACGATAGCAAAGAGAAGGCGTAAAACACGTCGTCCTTTTTTTATCACAGGCTGGCGACTATGGGTAGAGAGGTATAAGATGCCGTTTTTAGCCAACATTGGGGGGCGGAAAGGAACTTGCAGCACCAATCGTTGTGGTCGCTGTCGTCAGTCAGTCCCTGTCGGTCCGATGGCGTTACCCCTCAAAGCGGGGCAATTTCCCTGCAGAACTCCATATCTCGTGCACGACTGCACCCCCATTCCCTTCACACTTCTGACCAGTTCCCGCCTCGAACATTGCTGCCCTTTAAACTTTTCGCAGTCAGTGCGTCATATCAGGCGCGGCCATCCCCCAAGCCTAGAAAACCCGTTTACCACGCCCCTCAGAGACCACCGACAACTATCAGACAGGCATCCACTCACCCATCGAGCGCGATCGCAGGGTCAACGTTAGGCATCGTGACAATATAATGCCACGTCCGTTCGCTGCCAAACCTCACAAGTCCAGCCAGCATTCCTACTGCGACTTACAGCGAGCTCAGCAGTAACCATCTCATGGCAACTCAGCAGCGATCTCAGTTTGGGCGGCGGAGGGGCATGCCGCTCTGCGTCTCTCTAATGTTGTTTTTCGTCTCTTTAGGTTCCCCTTCACCAGTCCCTTTGCCTAGTGCTACGATCTTGCCAATATTATTATGACTCATGGACAGAATGATAGCCGTGAAAGGGCCGACAACACCAGCGAACAAATGAAAGGGGAAAAGCCTGCTCTGTCTGATGGCCCATATGCGGTGGCGGTGTGTGTTTGCCCCTATGCTTGCCCCCACATGCGCTATATTATGTAGCAGCTAGAGGGAAAAAGAGGGCGTATCCCAACGAGCACCAACCAAAGGGAAACGCTACGTCGCACCGCCTTACCGCTGTTCAGTACCGACCATTGGCCCTTCGACAGTCCCAACTAGCCGACCGGACTGCGAAGGAGACACAAAAATTACACGTTTTTAAGGACACTGTTGAGGGCCTCAAGTAGGAAATGTGGGCGCTGTCTGCGCTGCCACTTCTCGTCTGCAGAAGGAAAAAGGCATCCCAACACTAACTGTAGAGGCAAAAGCTAAAACCACAATAGTGCCCCTCTTGGTGTAGAGGGGCGTTTAGGTGACGTCAGTCGCCAGAAGTCGGCCAGCAGTCGTGGTAGAAGGTAAAAAGAGAATGGGAAAGAAAGACTTACAGAGAGGCAAAGAGGAAAATAAAGGGAGGCAAGCTATATGGAGAACGGGGCTGTTGAAAGAGGGAACAGAGGCGGTGGGCACAGAAATTCTCCAAGGCATATATGCCGAGGCAATGTACTATGGGCAGGACGATGTAGAAAACGATAGGGAACACTTTAAAAAGTTAGATTTACCGTCGTCATACTCATCATACCTTCATACAGACCCACATGCGAAAAATCGGTAGGATGGTAAGGAGAACTGTACCAATAATTATTGCATCAGAATCTTCCTGGTGAAAGCATAAGAAGAAAACGAAGTAGTTGTTAAAGCATGCTCGCTTATGGTCGAAGTTTTTTCTGTGTACACATTTGTAATATGGTCTTTTTTTTTACTAAAGATGGGCAATGAACGTTAGGAAACATTTCGGGCCTACACCCTTCATAAGTGATTGCATAATTATATATGGGCGTTAGTGACGCACGTGGTATACAGTATTGCTAATCCGCAATATTATCTAAGTATCTTTGGTAAATATAATATTTAATTTATTGTTCAAATAAACTGCATTTTTTCCTGATAGTAATTCATTAGGAGTCATTTCCATGCTCGTCACCTCGACAAGGATCGCCTATGGCAGTATGGTTTCAAAGATTAAGTCATTCTAACCTCGCAGTTCTTTGTAGATTCATTGCATAAAGAATTTTGTTATCCATACTTACGCACATAGACCACCCATTTTAGGTTCTATTCATTTATTACATGTCAAAAAACATATTCAAAATGTTTTTCTAAGATTTATGTGTTCCCTTCATTCCTTCACTGGTCTGCTGAACTGACACATAAGACATACTGCAGTGTTGTTCTTTACCCAACAAACAACATATACGTAACTTATATATGTATCTATAATTTACGTCTATATTGTTACAACGCAAACTATTAATATGGTAGATATCGTTATATAGAGAATGAGTGTCGCCCGAAAAAATAGCATTTGCACCAATATACATATATACTCTTTTTACAAATAAGTCAAGCTAAACCAGTACATAATATAATATTAGAATTGTCGAACCATTGTCCTGAAAAAAATGTCGGCAAAGCGGATATTATTGGGCCAGTTGGGCCTATCTTCGGTGTGGCCATATGGCCCGTAGCCACATTTCCCCGTTGACTGCCTCGTGAGTAAGAGGCTCACCAATATGTCGCCATCCCTGCCACTCTGCCCCTCTCCCTCGCGTTCTCCTCTGCGAGTTCCTCTAGCAACAAATGAAGGAGATATCTACAAATATTTCCTTGCGAGAGCAAGCCATATCTTTTCCTCATACACTTCACTTGGGTTTTCAAACGGCGATTTTCTGTTGGTATAATCAATAAGCGTGCAGCAGATGAAAAGCCAAATGGGCGTCGATTCACGCCAGTCACACACACCGCGTCGATGGCCATCGAAGGGCATGGCGCGAACGACAACAACATAAACAACAAAAACAACGACACTACGCGTGAGCGCTGGTAAGGCTAAGAACCTCGAGCTATAGATGTTGATGTTAGATCTGGGTGAAGGCTGAAGCCTTCCCAAACTAGAAACTCAGTGGGTTCTTGTGCCCCTCATATGTGCCTTGAGTGCGGCAGTATCATTTGTGCTCTTGCTGCCGTCGGAGTTGGCGACCAAAGGGCCATCGGAAAGCCATCATCGACCAGCAAATCGCCTCTCAGGCTGGACGAACCGGACGCTTGGCTACCCGTTCTTACATCCCAGTTGCCTTCAGCCGGCAGGGGTTCCGGCAAAGTCCAGACCCCTGGGGTCGAGAAGGCGGTCGTTGGGTACGAGCCATCGTTGAACAAACCTGCTTGCTACTTGGATATTTTTCGTCATCGGCATCATCGTCTGCGCTGTGGAGTCGAGCAGCTCGACGTCTCTGGTTGCGTATAACGTCGGCGTCGTTTTCGCTGTTGTTATCGTCGTTTTGAAAAATGCCCCTGATTACCTACTCCCTCTGTAGCGCTCGAGTAGTCGAGTCGAGCCTTGAAGCTTTCATCAGAAAGGATTGTGATGACGGTGGTGGTACAGCGTACTATAGACAGAAATGATAGGAATGGGCGCATGGCCAAGCGCCAGAGGCAAACTGAGTATCTTTGGCACTGCCTGACTATTGCCATGGCTGCTTTTCGCGCATGTCTTCAAAGTGGGTGAAATGCGTTTGTTAGGAGGGCTGGATAATAATACTTTGTGCGATCAGGCAGAGGCTTCTCTTCGATGAGCTCCGCAAGGTGGTTTAAATCTTGTCGGGTCACTTCTCTCGCTGTAGTATAAACGAGGCGTCTACGTTTGCGATGTCGCTCTTTACGATAGCAAAGCCTTGACTTGGAGGACCCTGCGTTTATCACGATAGACAAATTCATGTACAGTGTCACATAGCTATCTATAAACAGCGATCGGCATCTTCTACGAAGAGCTCTTCCTTCTTTGCTGTCGATGCTTAGCAAGTTCTTCCGGAAATACTCTGTTGAAGATTCTTATGTTCCTGACTGTAACGTGCAAATCCGGATCTAACTAGTATAGACTCAATATATGATGTAGTTGGTTTTCCATTGCCGAGAAAAATGCTCTTCGACCTTCTGCTCTGCGTTGGAGAAGCTCATCAAGACAAGCCGGGTTTTTATCAAGGTGGGATATAGGCAGCCTCGGTGTCCAATTCTTAAGTTTGCTTCGTACTCCGACACCCCCCGCTGGCGTCGACGTTCCAGTTCGTGCGCAGAGCGCACATCCGCACTTCATCGTCGCGGTCCCTTCAGTTGACTCAAGGGCTCTTAACTGAGAAAGGATTTCGGAGGGTGAAAGCCGGATGAGGCGCAGAAACGGGGGAATGGGAAGGTTTGGTGCGAGGTGCATATGTAGGTTGAGAGGCAAAGTCGTTCAGTTCCCCCACTGTGACACGAATGGCTCCTATTCTCCATAAATTAACCAAGGAACCCACAGCAGGAAAACAAGCCCCGTTTGCCCGGAATTCAGATCAAAGGTATTACTCACGATCCTGTGAGTTTAAGGGCAAGAGAGGCTGAGAGGCATGAGGACGAGGGCGAAAGTGAGTGCGATACAGACGCTCAACTTGGTTAGCGGATCAGGCAAGAGCCGAAGTTCGAGCGTTATTATGGTGTGTTTTGTTCGTTGTGCTGGGTCAACGCTCCGGCTTGTATTGGCAGGTATTCTTTTATAAAAGGTTTATTTAATGTGATTAGCGCCTGGCTCTATCCAGTCGCCTCCATTCGCTTGTGTATAACCGAATTTTTTTCGATTAGTGCAATTAAGCCGTCTATTTTATCCGTCTACCGTTCTGCACGTAGTAGCAAGCTTGAGGTTTTTATCAGTAAAAAGACAAAGCAATTTTTTTATACAGGTTCCTTCTCAATATCTGTTAGATAAGTCGCCTTGTTATTTTACATGTCGTCGGCTACCTCTGTTCCAATAATACCTGCGACACGAGCAGGCAACTATTGTAATTACTAGTAGCTGCATATAGTATGCAAATATTTCATTTGTCCTCTTGACGAGCAGTGTGCTAAGCCGACAGTAGGCCACCGGTTTACAAAGGGTTCTACACTAGAACAGGTGCGCTGTCTTATTGGCCTGTTTCTATTGGCGGCTCCGGAGCTCCATAATACAATGAAGAACAATCAGGTTGAACCATGTAAAAACCTGTGCTGCTGGTCCACCACGACTTTGTTTGAATTCAGCATCCGTTCACAAATGCGATAATGGAAGAAGCGTTTCGTCTACAAAAAAAAAAAAGACTTTACGATCCACAAAGTATAAGCTGAAGTGCTGATGGCAGTCGGCGTGCTTAACGAAATCATGGCCCCTAGCCAGAGAAAATTCCTATTGCTTAGAGTCAACACCCATTCAGCGAATGGTAGTTGTTGTCTTTGTCAGTAAAATCAATATTTTTATCGACTCTTCAGTGCTTTGTAACCTCCGCATCCCTCTTTTCAGTATCTCCAAGTAACGCTTAACTTTTGTCACGCTCACGCAGCATCATCCTGAAACGAAAGCACTAATTGACTATTCCTGCGGCGCCTGTTTCTTTCGTTTGACGATCTGCCTTAAATGGCCCAATTTACTTAAAAGAACGGGAGACTAGTTTGTCTTCAGCAGTAACAATACGTATCGGCCGCGTTGCTCACTGTTTAACTATGCTCCAATAATTGCTCTACATATAGCTAACAGCCGCAGCCGCTAGCCAGACTCCGAGCAGCCTCCCGGCTCCAGCATTTATTCTTTTCAAGCCTTGCTACTCCGCCCAAGCCCCTGATCTCTCCGGCTTCTTTTGCTCTCTGTCGAACTGCTGCGAACCCCTAGCTTTCTCCATGTTAATAAATCGTGTTAAATGATGCAAATTTTGCTTCTTGTCCTAGTTAACAGCGGAAGAGTCGGTAACAGTCCCCCAGTCATACCCCTTCTTCCCCCGGGGACACCCACACACATATCCAGTGTGAGCCTGCCCCTTGTATGCTTGTCTGAGCGTTGTTGGCTTGTTTGACTGTTGCCAACTTTCCTTCAAATGGGGGGGCATGCGGGCATCAGTTTCTTTTCCACGTAGGCGGTGTGTATTAACCGTGTTGGTGGTGGTGATGGCAGCGGCAGCGTTTGGCTCTAGCTGGCGTTTTTCCTTTGCACATTGTGCTCCTGGGTAAGCTACTGCTACGAGTAGGTGGCAATAATGCCAGCGTAGTTGTGAAGCGATAGGTAGGGAACCACACGCGACTGCCATTCGCTTGCTTGGTTGGTGCAGTAAAGAGAGGCGTTCTGGGCAAATAAATTATAATGTGAAGGCAGCAGAAGTAGCACTGCCTGTCAGATCAACACAGCGCAGCGCAAAGCGGAGAAAGACGGTAGCGCTCGCAGGGGCACTGAAGGCTTCGTAAGGGGACTAATGGGAACAAAGTCAAAAACGGGGAGAGTGTGTTCCGAAAAAAATAGAGAGTGAGAAAGAAAAGATGGAAGAAAGCTTGCTCCAATAGAGGCGGAGCAGAACGAAGAAGAGGAGGAGGACAAACGACGACGACGACGACGGCAAGGGGAAGAAAACATGACATAATTAATAGCATTATCACTATCGAACACTCACCTCGTTTTTAGTAGCGCCGACTCGCTTGGCCCGAGTTGCTACCCCTTTGTAGCGGTGTTGCCCTCTGCTCGGTTTTCGACGTAGGGTAAAGAGACGGCGACGGCTGGGAGCAAGCCAGCCAGTTAGCAGCTTCAAACGCTGCAGACCGGGTGTGCCCACCACTTCTCATGTCTTTTGATAGGAACAAAACGACCAGCAGCAGCAGAGGTTAGAGATAGAAAAAAAGAAAAGAGGAAAAATCATGGCTGCATCTCTCTCAGTCGGTCGACACATTTACGGCCCGAGACGCTGCAAAATACGAAAACACGGACATGAAAAGACCGATACGTCTGCCTGGTTTGTAACGGTTCCCTATAGACAGACAACGAGAGATACTATTGAGTGTATCTCGGAAAGTGTATATAAGTTTGTGAAATTTTAGTGCCATTCCTTTCTATATTGATGTAGTTTCTTTATTCCAGCACATTGCATTTAACTCATACAAGAGAAGTTTACGATAGTATTCGCCAGGCCACTGACTATAAATAATTAGCTAAGTATAACTGGCCCACCTTTGATGATTTGATCATTCCTTGCAATTTGCGGTGTTAAATCTGACCTGCCAGACTGGTAGATTTTATTGCCTTGGAATTGCGTTATCTCTGAGGACGTTTTTTTTTTTGTTAGAAGTATTGGATTCGCTGCGGTTGATCAAAATGTAAGTTTTGATAGAAGGAACAAGAAGGTAAATTGAACAGCTTGAAATGCTAAAATGGGCGCGCTGACAATATTTGTTACTCCTTTAGGCAAAATAGATTATAGGTGATGATATATTTTTATAGTCTCTTTAATATGAATCTTAGCGGGTTATAAGGGTTTCGAGAAAACTTTTCAAGGGCTAGTGAGTCTCTTCTATAAAACCCAAACGATTACTTAGTCTTGCGTCCGTTTCTACTGTTATTAAGCGTTGCTTCAGGCAACTAACTTCTGGCGCGAAACGAAGTGTGTTTAAGCCAGGTCTTAAATCGGAACCGCCCCACGGGTCTCTGAGTTCAGTATCTAAACGTCATCAAGGGGACGACAACCTGGACTTTCTATTCAGTCCTCCGGCTGTACAATGCTTCTGGACACAATATGCAGCCACGTAAATTCTATACTTAGGGGATTTCCCGACCGCTTCATTTGGCGTTTGCCATTGGAAGATAATTGCGACCTTGCAGTAATGGTAAGGCCTGTCTCAAACTGGTTACGTCTGTGTTCCAGTGTCAGCAATAAAAAAAAGCTCTCATTAGTACAATACTGTTAAAGACTTGTATTACTGTATTATTGTCGTCTTTTTGAAGCTTACTTTTTTCCGGCGTTCTATAGTTATTACTCCCAGTGGTGTTTACCGTAGCGGAACTTGTTCCCATCGTTGAATAACATAACGGATTCATTAAATGCCTCCATACAACTATCTCGAAGAAAAAAGATGAACGGACAAAGGTAACGACAAAAGTATAGTAGATTTAATAGAAAAAGGGCCTGCTGTGAAACCAGACAAGGAGCCTGATCAGTCTGTAATGTGATGAGGGACTAATCCGAACTTCATTAAAGATCGGAATTGAAAGCAAATATAATAATAAAAATAAAAATGATAATTGTAATATCATATGGAATAAGAAAGCATCGGTTTTACGGACTTTTATGAAGAATCGTCCTCTTGGCGTTTTCGGTAACTGAACACAGTCTTAAATCGTCCGAAAAACGCGCAAATCAAGATAAATAGAGAAAAACTCCTGTTTCGTACAGCAAATAAACTTAATTTCTCGTTAATGGAAATGCTAAACCGATTAAAAAAATATATATATATATATATATATATAACTAAGCGAGATTTGTACGACAGATTGACATGATTAAAACTATTTCATGTAAGAAGGCTTGTTTTATTGTAGAAATTGAACTATAAACGTACGTTAAAGGTTCCTCGAAATAACGAAACTGAGGTATTGCACTGTAATGATCGAACTTAACGAGCAACTTCGTATAAAATTGAAAAAAAATATTTCAACTTTTTTTTCTTAAAAGTTAGCATCCCTCAACATATGCGTTTGCTGTCGCCGCGAACTGATGCTGGTTGCGGTCTTCAATCTACGTCAGGATGCAATGTAGCTGGCCGTGATAAGCTGACGTTTTTTAGCTGCGGCGTGTAAGAATTTATGATGGGATTTTCTGAGCGGAACTAGCTATGACAGCTTACGTTAACAGGGAGTGTTGGAGATCAATGCAGCCATATAGCGCAAGGGAAACAAGCAAAAGTAGGACTTCAGGACAGTACATAAACTCCTAGTGAACGCATTGGCCAACGTTCGTCAGATTTTGTCGCTACCACGTGTAATATTGAGGGTTAGGCGGTTATTGATACTTTTCGCCATATCTTTTAGTATAAGCAAATACTTTTCTTGTCCTTATCGAGAGCATCGAAATAAAAACTAGAAATCTGTTTTTGCTAAGATTGGCATTAAGTATATCCTTATCGGAATTTTCGAAATGGTTACCTGTTAATAGATAGTCGAATTAGTTATCCGGTAGCTAAGTAGAAAGGTTCGGGATGACTTGTCTCAAGCGTTGAATGCTGTTTAACGTAGGTCTGTTTTGGTAGTTTAGATCGCTCTTCGATAATCTCGTGTGAACCGTTGGTGCTAAGGGGACGTTCTTCGCGTAAGTTTAGTTTAATGCAAGAAAGTTGTGAATGCGCAATCTTTTTGGAAACGAGAAATATAGGGGCGATAGAAAAATGCTATATTCTATATTTTAGCCTACGAGACGCCTTAAATGCATACACTTTTGCTTTAATTAATATAGGGGTAAATTGGTTACCGCATTCGTACCTAAAAATAAAGGCCCGATACTCAGTAGCTCCTGCTATTTAACGAAGTTGCAAATAATCATAATTGGCCAGTAAAATCACTAAGCGTACAGCGACTTCTACAAGGTCTTCAAACGGCCGATATTCTTCATCTGTCTGTTTGGGCGATTACCATACGTTTAGTCGACTTTCTTAATGTTGCTCAATTGCATTCTGGGCTAACACGTTATAAGGAATTGTTAAGAATAAAGAAAATCGGCGCTATTCGAGCTGCGACTAACCCTTGCTAGTAGATAACTACCCTCCTGCAAAAAACCTCTAATATTAAATAAATTCTCAAATAGATCGATTAGTACCCAATGTTTTCAAATATTCATCGACATAAGTTGCCAGTCAAACTTATGCTTATGATTAACTGGATTTTTCAAACCATGTAAACCTTATAAACCTTAGACACGACACACTGAAAGGTTTAGTCGTCAATAGAAGTAAAAAAAAATGCTTACCGTAAGGGGCTTAGAAGAGGCAGGAGACGATAGCGTAAACCAATTTTTCATATACCATTTTGTGCATTTTAAGCTGAAGCTGCAATATAGTTTATATATTACCTCGTTGTGAATGGTACAAATAGTTCGTTGAGAAAGATGTCAAACGCTACTCCTTGTGCGCTCTTGTATGTGTATATAAATTAACTCTGTACAAAAATTCATGTATATTCTGTCAAACGATTAACTAAGAGAGCCTCCTCATGTACGAGATTGATTGTAGTAACATCTGACATTCCGAGAGAACACGTTTGCAGTATGTTGGGGTACGCGCTGCTGCGTACTTAAATAGGACCATACCCCTCGGATGAGCCTCCACAAAGTCTTTGCCAAGGCGAGTGCTCATTAGAAGGTTAGTAACTGAAAATACTTTTTAGTTCGCCCTGTAGTATTTGTGTTGAGAGTCCGTGCGATATAGATGGGTATTTTTTTCTCATCAGGTTCCATGAGCATCAACAGATGTCAACAGACCTTCTTAGTGAGAAAGTAGTAAAAAAAAGTAAAAAAAAAGCATACAATTTTCTCATATATTTATCAGTATTTAAAATTAAAGACGCAAAAGAAAACGCGAAATAAAGCACTTTGTCCTACTTTTTGCGGAACAGAAAACTAATTGAAAAACATGCAGTAGGCAGTGTAGAATCACAAGGATTTGAGCCACAGGACTATCAACTAATAGTAAACTTTGCAGCCCTTCGATAAGTTTGAACTTGGAATGATACTTCGATAGGGCTAGTGCTCGTGAGCAGACGTTTCCGTGCACAGAATTATTGAGCTTCTGTAAAACTGGTGCACGTAGGCCAAAAACTTATAGATGCATTGATACCATACACTGCATTTACTCGACCGTGTATGTGCGTGCGCATGGAGAATATTCAAGTGTTTAGGGGAAAAATTGGTGAATAGGCAGCGTAGATATCCTTCGAATAACTATTGCATATTGGATGTATATCAAATGATGAGAGAAAGTATACCTTCGTAAGATGACGGACGTTCGAGTCTACACTTTATACAAGTACACTGCTGTGTGAGAAAATTAAAGGGAGACTAAAATTCAACTAAAGAAGTGCCAGCTCAGAAGCGATAAAAGGAGCTAAAAGCAGAGTGTATGTGACGAGGCTTAACGAAGCAATGAGTCACCAATAGCCGCAAAGCAAGTAGCGACTAAGGGGATAACAAACACCGCACAGCGGGCGGATGGAAAAAATGTTCGTGGATAATCGTTTCCTTTTTTACCGCCCTTAACTGCTCGCTTTCATATTTATAGGCTTGTTCAGAGCTGGTAGGTTATTGAAAATTTACCGGCTGCGTTCTTTTTTAGGGGTACTAAGGTTCAACTCGCTCAAATAGGACTTTTTAGAACAATGGCGCAATCATGCACAGGTATGTTCCTATGACAAAAGGCGAATATTCTATTGATTTTACTATACGTAATGAATGCTCATTTAGTTAGTGTGTATCTTTCGCCTTGCTTAGCTATCTCATTCTGTCCAGTTACAGCGCTATGCTTAGTAGTTGGCTCATTGTTTTCTCCACGAAAAGTAAGTTTCCAGACTGAACCCCCATAACTCCAAGCGACAGATATATAGCTAGCTGTATGAATAGGGATATTAGGTACAACGATAAACACAACGATTACAGAAACATCGACAGTAGAATACATGCAATAGCTGTTATTGTAGAATACGGCAATGGCCGATTTATAACGACTACACTTTAAATGATTGCCCCAATAACTCCGTGCAACCGCATTCAAGCAGTTGTTAACTACAACGAAAGTCATGTCGGTTAGACTACGTCGACTGGCGTCTTCTGCCATAAGACTAACCTGTAAACCACCCATTGTATAATTAGGCTCGTATGCTTGGGTTGCTGTGACATGCAGCCGCGGGGACTCAACTGCAGAGCGACCCAGATCTAGACCGCCCATTGCCTCATTCTGTCGCCGTACCTATTCACAAGGCAGTCGCATTCTTCTGGGAAAAATGCAAGCATAGAGAAGATGAACGAAGCAAAAAAAAGAAGAAACGGAAATGGCACGGGCTGGCCAACGGATATGGTCAAAAACACAGGCTTGACCCTGGTCTCTTGGCCTACATCTGGTTGGGCACTTCACTCACTAAACAAGTGGGCTGCTAACAGGGGCAGTCAATCAGGTTGCTAAACCGCTACGAAAACGTCGAGGGGAACTCATGACAGTGGAGGTGGACGTTGAGGATGCAGAAGAGGAGGTTTGAGGTGAGTGAAGTGTGACCACGATTCCAGACGGACTAACGCAGGATTGAGGATGCGTACCTAGTTCTGCAGAATAACTGTCGGTTTGTCTGCCGTCCTTCAGCTCGCGTTGGTGCAAAGAGATCTTACACGGTCGGCTGGTCGGTGCCGCCAAAACGTCTAAGAGGCAGGCGCGAGAGGACTGAGAAGATGCGAGTTGCCACTGAACCCACCGGTGTTTCGTGCGCACGATATTGAGAGCATCCAAGCAATGGCTTCTGAGGGCTTTTGTCAGAGGCGGCACTCGAGAGCTGGGAGAACTAGAAAGGGGGCTTAGAGAAGAAATAGGAGGCTCAATGAAAGAGCGCCAGGGCTTACAAGAACTATTCCTGACTGGTCCTCGTTCAGTTCTTGGCCCAGTACTATTGCGATTTTGGTCTTGGCTGTTGTGGAACAAAACGTGGTAATAGTGGCGGCGAAAAGCAGACGCTCGTTGGTCCTTAATAAAACACTTGATATAGCTGGTATGCTATGAGGCCCCTAAACCAAGAAGCCTTGGTTTTATATAAGATATCTCCCGTTGCGTCTCCGTCAGCCTGTTTGCTTAAATCTTGCGTGCTCTTCGGTTTATCGCCACTTTCAGTTTTTTTTTACTGGGGTGTCTTATAACGACTGGCCCATACTTCCACGATTTCCCTCAACATCTCTGGGTTAACTCGTTCAATTTGTTCCTAGTTGTGAAGTTTCCTTTCTTTCTCGCTAACTGTCTCACTCGTCTCGAAGAATGCTATACAAATATTTCTTAGCAACCCTGCGGTAGCTGGGCGCTCCAGGCCGCATTTCTGGTGTCGGCAATGCCAGAGCCCATCTGTCTTCGTGCAAAAGCTGCTAGACTGGTCGCTAGGGAGAGCGACACTCGTTACATCCGCCTTCTTTAGTACCCTTCCACGTTCATGCCCTACAAGGGCAATGGTCCTGCGATGGTTGTTAGATTCACCGTAGCAACAAGGCCTTGTTAGCCCTATGGTTAGTACAACTTTGTCTGTACGCTTAGCCATTCCATCTTTTGGTTTCTTTCGTTTATTAACCGAAGATTAAAACACCATTGGACGTCACCATTGCAAGATCCTTATTTCGGGCGTGCGTTTAGTTGATACACACGGCAAGCCGGATGGGTCGAGCCCATCTGTGAATGTGAACATGAAAAAATTGTACATTGACGCAGCGTTTGCGTGTCCACCTTAGGACCGGTCGATGGTAGTAATGTTATGATACCAGGTTGATTGAGCAGCAATGATAACAACATATGGATTGTTGGCGGCTCTCTTAATGATTTTGACTTAGAATAGAAACTGTAAAAATCAGTATTAATTTTACCCTTCGAACTCGCGTATATAAAATGTTTGTGAGGTGTCTATACAAGCAAGACGCGCGACAAGATGTCTCGAGGATGTCTGACGATAAACCGTCAGTAACGAGCAGATTGCGAAGACCAGATAGTGCATGCTATCACTGCATGTAGATATGGAATATATGTATATACAAATAAATAAGACTTTGTTGATTTCAAAGGCTTTTTTGTTATCATTCAATTTTAGGGGTGTGCAATAGCCAACTTTCCTTGTTGCTAGAATCGTGCAGTTGAGCAGGAGTGATTGTTTGTCAATCGGAGAGCCTTAATACTATCCAAATAAAAATTCGAAGATCCGCCATAGCAAAGACGAGGGTTCAATATTGCTCTGACTCAATTAATTGATATTAATCTCGATGTTACTAAGCGAAAGCGTATGATTTTTGGAAAAATGCTTGTTTTGGCAAACTCTGATTAGCGATGGACAGTGAAGTATCGTAATCTTTTATTAAGCATGATTTTTGTCCACTATTCCGCTCTTAATTTACTTGCTAATGAAAATATTCTGCATGAATATTTTAGCCTAGGAGTGAAAAATTTCTGGCGTATTTCTGTTTGTCTCCTGGGGGGAGCATGTCTCTTTGCGATCACGAAGGGGATTAAGCAAGCAGTATGTCGGTACCTACAATGCATTCAAGGCTGCGATGAGAACAATAGATCTTGAATTTTTTATAGCTTAGATATCAGCTAAAATCGTATCCAGCGTCCAACGACTTTAATTCAACAAAGTTAGACCATTCTTTCTGCTGAGATGACGAGTTTGTAAAATAACATTGAGTTTTTAATGTATCCAGCACAAATGGAATCTCTTTGCTTTTCATCAGGGTGAGAATAGGACTTTATTTTTTTCTGCTATTCAGGAGATAAACTCATTGTCACAATGTAACTTTTACTCTCGGCATTACAGTCGCTAAAATCAACGCAATGAATAGGGCACGTAAATTTAAAAGTGGTATAGCCTAACCTAAGTTAACATCAGTGTAGAAAGGAGTGTAGACCATCTATCGAGGCATGGCAACCAGTATGTTAGCGTAGTCAGTACCTCAGATTCACCTAGAAAACAAAGCACATATCCAAAAGACATTATATTGAATCTCATTAACACTTAGTCGACACCACCTTTCACGATTCTTCGATTGCAGTTGCTCAGTCTCCGAGGAATTGAGGATGGAGGGATGTGCCAGCTAAAGGACGCTGTTCTCGTCTACTTCGCTGGTCCCTTAGTTGTGGTCGTTTGTTCACGAGCTCGCAAGGCGGCGCCGAAACTGTATAGCTCAAAGTCTAGCGTGATCTTCCATCTTGACTCTGCTTTATACTACTGCTGTTGCTGCCGCTGCCGCCGGGCAAGACGTCCAACAACGAAGCCTACCTTACTCGCATAGGTCCTTCGATCTCGTGGTTTCCACGTGTGCCTCTATTCCCACCACAGCCAGTATAATAGAAGGCGTCAAGGCAGCAGCATCTGCATATGAATGAGGTCATGGGTCGCTGCGTTGCTCGATTGAACTTTCGATGAAGGCACTTGTTCTCAGCGGCTTCAGAGATTTTGGAGCGAACAAGATAAGTTGAAAGAAATGAGCCTTTCTTTTTGTCTCTGGTAGTTCGTTGTCATCGCTGAAATTCCGTCTGTCACGTCACTTGTAGAGTCACTCATACTGCTGCAGCAAAAGAAGTGGGCAGCGTTGCTAACATCGCAACTATCAAACACCAGATTCCAAAACATGAAACTGTTTCGGCTAAGGCGCATAGAAAAAGCAACGCTACTATGCGCGCCACCAGGCGCACGTATCTAACAGATACAGACATCTACATCTTTTGTTCTGCTAAGCGGTCTTAGATCTCATAGTCAGGTACAGTCCGAGCGTATTTCCTCCGCAACCAAGGAGGATTAGAAAAAAACAGAAGGACAATGTTAGGCAGAAATTTCAACGTGAGCAAGAAACTATTGCATACTTCATGTTCCAAGGTGTGTTAGATCGGAACAAAAAGGGTTACGCACCCATGAGGCGTTCAAAGAGGCAGAGTTCTGCATCGAAACTGAGAGAAACTGGCTGAAAACATCTCAGAAGAAAAAGGGACACTGTGACCGACAAGCCACGAGACAGTGCCACGCATATCCCACTTCTTTGACCGAGTCTAAAGGGAATGCAGTATTATGCGATTGCATGGATACAGCACAGGAAAGCGTTGGAAGACTCAGCCTGTTTGACGTCGTACCTTCACGTATCTCGGCATCGTTGTCTAAACAACGTCCTAGGTCTTCCGAGCGTGTAATATTCTGACCCGCTTATCTAGTATAGAATAGTAAAAATTTTCATAACCCACAAAAGTAAATACGTGATGGTGTATGATGACGGGTGTTACGAAACTTAGAGACACGTGGTGGTCTAGGCCAGCTGTCAAATATCGCCAGAAATCTGAAGCAACACTTAACGGTGGTACCAAACGTAAACCTGAAGCATTTATCTATTGAAGCATATTTCGTGAGCATGATGTCAGACACCATCTGATGTCATGCCCATGCACTTTTGGACGTACGACACGAAACCTTTTCTAATCGATCCAGGCCTATTGGAATCAAATGAGAATAAGTATACGGATGGCGCTAATGAACTACACTGAAAGCTGGCGCAGGACCGGAGAGAACTCATAGAAGCAGGTCCTTTTGTAGATGAATTGCATTGAACTAGCACAAATAAAGATCGAAAGTTTGCACTTAAGAGCCTTATTATATATCATAAGATTCTATAACCGATCTGCATACCTGCATACTCACATAGATAAGCAGATCACAAAACTCATCGTTAACGTCTTGAGCTTCTCATTTGGCACCTGACAGTTAGGCAGTACTCCAGGCGATTGGCTTTTACTAACGCTAAACAAAGGGTGTTTACGTTCGGATTCGAACATAGACTATCCGGTGATTCTAACTTAGAAAAGAAAAACGTTACCGCTGGACCATCACAGGAGTATACGAATTATCGGTAACTTATCCGACTTTGGTAACTGTGTGCGTTCGCAGATTTAACCAAAACTACATTATGTCAAGATCGATTATGTCCCTCCAATAAGTCGAACAGCGATTGACCTCTATATTGAGCCAGTAAAATGCTTACGTTAAAGAAGTGTATATGTAGGCCGACGCCGATTTACCGTAGAGCGTTCTGCTGCATGAGCGTGAGCACATTACTGTTTTCGAAAGCGCAAATCTGACATTTTTCAAAATCTGATCAGACACTGATCGGATGAGTCACGCTTGCTTTCGTATTAAATACTGCTTGATGCGTTTCTACTGCGGCCTCCCTCCAGCTGAATTTTTTGCAGAATAGGGCCAACTTCTCCTCATATTAGAAAAGCCGTTATCTTACAGTTGTATTTAGGACATTATACACCTTCCAGCCTATCAGTCAATCGCCAATCGCCAGCAGTCGAGCCTCTATTGCTGCAATAAGAAAATTATACATAACTGGTAAATAAGTAACTCAATTCCAAACTATCAACAGGATTTTTCTTTACGCTATATATATATATATATATATATATATATATATATGGGGCTTGCGATCCTATTGGGAAATGCGCAGAGATATATCGCGCATATTAGAACAACCGAATTCAATGCATTTTAGTGTCTTTGGAAGTATATAATAGCTCACAAACCGTATCTAAATAGAGTCACTAAAGCACATGGAACATTTAAGAAAAGGACGAAACATGTCTGCATACTCAAGCTTCCGAAGTGGCACAATTGTATAAAATGTTATCAAAAAGCCGTTTTTTTTTGTAAATAGCAATAAATTGTCCCAAAATATAGCTACTGCGAAGATATAGGACACAATAATTATAGGCCATACTAATTTATTGCTCATATATGTAAAAGTGTAAACTGGTAGGACCTCTTAACGTTTTTCAGCGTCTATCGAAAACGATAACGAAAGGCAGAAAAAGCTGAAAAGAACTGAAACAAAGTTGGCTTCAAGGTCCATTTAAACTCACGATCAACTTCGTTTGTGCTATGGGTCAAAGAAATGCAGCTCTAGCATGAAGGTTGAAATCAGACTATGTATGGTGTCACGCAGAGATACTTTCTTTTATAGAGCGTGTTTCAAAGCTAGCCATTTATCCGTCGGCCTTTTTGTCTAGACAGCACTGCGGCGACAGTTGGCGCCTACGACTTACGGACACGGCGATTCAAAAAATAAGAAAGTTCTCTGTACGTGAAACTATAGAGAGCCTTTATTTTTCCACACGCTTCTGGGCTCGCAGTCGGCACGAAGTCAGCTTGTATGTCAAGTACAATCGATTTGGCCAGCAACAGCAACTAGAAGGTAAGTCAAATAAAATATTGTCACTTTGTCCTTGACCGGGACTATTTATCTTAGTGGGTTATGTATTGGCCTACTAGTCTTAGGGGCATGTCGTTTAAATTCGGGCATAAACATGGGAGCCTACCGTCAGCAAGAATGCGTAATTGTAATAGCAAATGTAGAAGTTGACACTATTTATAATTTATTTGAGCATCAAATCGGAAGATGAGACGCCATTCGGCTATCTACTGAACAACAATGAGATGAGTTCCTGAATAATAATACGGACTCGTCGTGTCTCTTTGAGAGGCCCGACTATATAGAACGTAACAAAGTGCTGGTATTAGACCCGGTAATTGCTCATTAGTGATATCAAATTATGCTATACTATGACGGGTGATGATTAAAGAGTTCCCTCTTTTTCCATATAGCGTAAGTGATTCCTGTTCTGTTATATTATTAAATATAATTATTAGGAATCGTTTGTAGAAACGTAAATCTTACTTGTTTGTTCGACCGAGATCGAATCTATTCGATACGATAACTATGAAGCCGGCCTAAAATCTTGTCTCCGTTAAAATCTGCTACATTGTATTGTATGTTTTAATCATTAGTTGAAGCCCATAGGCCAGTAACGCTGTCAGTGACCAACGACACTAAATATAATTTGAATTGATTTTTATTGTGTAAGTGGATCATTGCTCCGCTGATTTGTTATGCATACTGTGTTTATAAAGTATATTTAGTGGCTAGGTCGTAAACCTATCTGAAAGATTCTCTAGGCAGTAAGGCTTATATTTTGTCAGTATCCAGGGGAATGTCTGGCCATTTTGTTCAAAATTAGAAGGATTGACGACCTGCAGTGTTCAATTTACAGCGCATTTAGCCATTCTGTAAAGAGTTGACCGTATATCATATTTCGCCACGTTTATTAGTGAAGGGGCATTTATTACCCATAGCCGTCGTCTCGATCGGCCTATAGCTTACCACGTTGCACTATATTTCAGCCTATTATCTAGCCGCTGGCTGGATATGATAGCTTTTTGAAAAGTCCACCGTACTTGGACTTCATCTGTCTTCTCCTGTTTACCACTCTTTAACAGCATGAGATATATGCATTAGTATTTTCCTAGCTGTAAAGATGCTCCACTGAAAAACGATAGCGCTGCAAAATGGTTTGCACATCTGAGCCCTGTTAGTCAAATCATTTGCTGCGCGGGCTGGAGACTTCGCTCTAGGTGATCTGGTTTACAACTAGCAATCGTCAGCCAGCCAGTAGCTCTATACCCCTTAAAAATGAGGCTCTAACATACATTGGAGCTGGAAGTTTTCATTATCTGCAAGAACGCTCAACGAGCGGATCTTTTTGGGGGCGCGTCTGGCGCTAAACGTTGCCGTTGTTACCAATAAGTACAAAGATCGCAAGCTTTATCTAAACAGAAGGAAAGAAGAAAGCAAAGTCACACCGTCTTTCTTTCCCCTCTTCTTTTTCTTTCTCGGTCATTCTGTAAGCGCAAACGTAGCTCCTGCGCGAGTAAGGATCACCTAGGTAAGAAAGCTGCATAGCACCTTTAGGTTCGGCTGTATCTGCTCAAGTATATGATAGAGATACCGAGTGGGCTTGCGAGGACCACACCGTTGTAGGGTATACCTCAACGTGTAACGAAACCGAGTCTGCGTTCGGCTTGGACTACTTAAAAGTGGAAAATTTAAATGGTATGCTTGCATTCGTCCTTTTCTAGCAGACGTCTTTTGCTCATTTTTGAGTATAAGGCCCATACACTACGCTATAGGACATCAACTATGGTGGGAAACAAGTTTAAGTGTGGCGAACGTGCCCATTATGCCGCTTTTCTTTACATCATTCTTTTTTCTGGTTCGTCTTCCTATCTATGCTACATCGAGGCTCCCTTCTGCGGCAGCGTTGAATTTACGATGGCCCAATACTTAGACGAGGGTGAATCGGTTGGTACGTCGAAATATCGCCAAGGCGATAGAGTGCTAGAAGCTAGCGTTCACATAAACAGTTTTGAAATGGCCAGTGCTGATGATGTTGGGTGTCTGGCAGCAAGAAGACCAACGAAGACAACACAGTACTCAAAGAACGAACGGAGCCAGGAAAATGAGGGCATGGCAAGGGAACCCCGTATGCCTTACTGCCCCTTCACATTTCGGAGTAGACGCAGACGGCTCGGGTCTTTTTTTCTCAGCTAGTTGAAACCGGTGAGCCATTTACATTGCAGTACGGCAGCTGACAATCAGCTCCCAAGGGGCCCATAGTTGCATATTCAATAAGCGCCTGCTTTAACGTTAGGGACCGCGTTAAGAACGCTGCTTAAGCCACTATGTGCGCGCTACTTGCTCGTCTGCCGGTTAGTACAAGGGCAACCGCGGTTGCAGTAAGTCCATCGTTGTAGTAATCGGCCCCAGTAGTAGAAGCTAAAGAGTTAAGAACAACGTAAAGCGGCAGACAAGCGGTACGTTTAGATAGAAGGAGCCTAAAGTCAGAATAGTTAAAACGCTCTAAAAAGGCAGCTTCAAAATGCCGCCCCATATTGTCGCCCCTTTACTGACTACTTCGACGTCCCAGCCACCTACGCTTCGACTATGATCGAAAATCCCGATTTCGCGTCCCACTCTCATCTTCCCGGCCATCCGAAATTCCCATTCACTTCGCTTTGTTTAACTGGGGAACCAGGCCGGAGGAGGAAAGGCCAAAAAGAGGCACTCAGCGGTGCGCAGGCAGAAGGATCGTCAGAAAGTGACGTCGGCAACTGCGGCCTTTGTGATCCCCATCTTTTTTTGCACTATGGTATCCTCTAACACTGTTAGTGCTCTTGAGCCCCTTTATTGCAGCTGCTTCAGCCCTATAGTAGACACACAGTTGCTACCAAACTTGCCTTTCGCCTTTCCTTATTCTCTCTTTATGCGATGAATACCTTGCAGGACGCCAGACCCCACCGTGACTGTAGTACTGCTGCAGCAGTCATTTCTGCTATCATTACACATACATGCAGCCGCACGCTTGTACGACGCCGACTACCGACTACACACAGCGCGCTGGTGACGCTTGTACACCCAGACGACGGCCCACCTCCGTTCTATACGATGGGGCATATCAGCTACATGACGGGATAGCTCGTCCACTAGGAACGTGCAACGGTGGCTGACGAAAGAGTGCGAACAACGCAAAGAGGGCGGATTTTCGGGATAACATCGGGAAGTTACGTTATTGCAAGCAATGATGGAGGCAACTGTAGCACCGCTGCGGTGGTTCCTACCAACATCACCATCAGTCGATCCTGCAGCACGAGTCGAACGAACTCGAGCAGCTTGCGGGACCGCTTTCCATGACTGCGTTCTATGAGGTAACCAGCTGCCGGTCCCTTTACTAGAGTGACCCGACGAGTGGGGGCTCCAGCGGCGGATAGAGTGAAAAGGGATTGGGACCTGAAGGCATTTCCATATTTTGAATTACCCGCTCCATAAACCTTCTTTGCTATAAGGCTACCACTACTACTAGCATAATGCTACTCTCACGATACGGCCACGGGGTAGAGATATGGCCAAAAGGATTAAGGGTTCGGCAGTGGTGGGATAAATGCCGCCATAGGAGTCGAGCCGGTCAAAGGCCCGTACTTTCGGATCCCTATTCCCCCGGAATCGGATAAGTAAGAAAGAAAAGAAAGAAAAAAAACGACGAGGAAGTTAAAACGAGCCGACTTTGCCATCGCTACGTATACGTTTCAGCCATGACGGCGTCCGGCTGGTGGCGCTGGTTCGGTTATAGCATTTCGATGCAGGGAAAGAATGGACAGGTCAAGGCTGTCCTAACTTGGCCAGTCGATCACTGATTGATTGACGGCAGCCAGCAGCAAAGTTATTACAGTGTCGACCAGTTAGCTAGCGGCTATGGTAGCGAATACAAAACGGTCTTGAAACGGCCCCGCAGCTCTCGAAGTATTCTCGAAACGAGCGCACAAATGATTATCATGATTTGCCTGTTGCTGTTGGGCTGAGACGTCGTTGATGCCCCCGTCAACTGATCATCGGCCGTCAGCGTCAGTGGCAGACTCACTCGTCGTAGCTATTGCCGCACATTTCTTTAAGTATGAGTTATACATGGAGAAACCTCGAGAAGACTTTGAAGGGTCTGCAACATGAAGATTTTTCGACGGCGAAATATGGAATATATGTTGTGGGGGGGGGGGGGGGGGGGGGATGTAGGGGCTGTAAAGGATGATTGGAAAGGTACTGAAACTATTACTATCACATGATGGCAATTCCAATTCGACGAAGTAACTTCGTGATGAAAATGTTTATAGAGATGTTCAGAGCAAGTCTACTATGTTTGAAACGTATCGAAGTATGGCAGGGCGACATTGACGGATTATATATATATATATATATATATATGAAAATACACGTTCCAGGTCGTGATTTCGGCTTGGTTCAGAGTCAGTCTTCGTTCATGCTGTAAAAAAAGTTAGGGGGCGAATGAAAAAACCGGGGCAGTTTAGTTCTTAGTTTGTAAAATGAAAGGAGTATGCAGAGTCACATGTTTTCTCAAAGACGAAATCCTCGAATGAGCAGAATTAGCCGTAACTGATTGAGATATATAAATCGATAAAACTAGTCATAGGTTTTTAAAAGCTATGCGGAAGCCTTACTCGCATCTATGTCGGTCGATATATGACGTTGATATTCGAATCTCCCATGTTATTCCAAGAAGTTATGTTGTTATCCCAAGAAGATGCAGTAATTTTCATAATTTGCCTTTTACCATTTGCTTTTACCTTTTACTATGAATTTTGCTCATGGGGCAGCGTATTAAGGGCTCTGTCCCCATACTGCTCGCCAAAATGTCGTGCTTTTTTTTCTACAATTAATTAAATATGACTACAGACTTGTTATGGCAAATTAGCCTTCGAATCGTTCCGACAATATAAATAAGGATTACGTGACATAGAGTTCTCGATTAATGTTTTGTATTGAGTATTTCGTAGAATTGTATCTCTCTAACGGTAGCCGGAGAGAACAATGGCCCAAAAACCGGGTATGGGCCAAATCCCTAATTCTCACATCTAGAATAATATAATTCTGATTTGCGCACAATTCACATCTAGAAAGGGTGATAAATGCCTGCTTTTGTCTCCTGATTAGTTTTTTGCGAGCCTTCTGCTGGTCTCCCCCCCCAGCGAACAATTTTTCTTTGTTATTAAATAAGTTACATTAAATTTCAATGTGAAAAAACTTACAGAATAAATTTCCGAAATTTTCTTCCGAGCACACATCGGATGATCCGTAGCTTCTGCACATCCAGAATAGTGGCCTGGTTTGGAACTGATATAAAGATACTTTCATATTATGGACGATTCCAGTGATCGCCTGGTAGCGGTCGCAAATGTAGCCAGCTGAGTATGTAGCAATTGCAGGTTAATTATTATAAGCTAGAAAACTGAAAGTCATTAAAGCAGTACAATAGCTTCGTACTGTTAGCGCGTTATTGAAACGGCTTTTTCAAAAGCAAATCTTTACAAGTCTCTTCTAATTATATTTCGACATATTAGCCAAACTCACCCACCGAATTGAGAGTTCAAAAAATGAAAATTATTATAGTTTCAGTTATCTTTAAGCTACTACCTTTGCTTAAAGATAGCGTCGTAAAGATTTCTAGATATCTATAATCTAGCCATTTGTTTTGCCATTGGTAATATCGTCAACAACTATTTCCTTAAGTCAGTCGACGTTGGCATAGTATGCTCCACCAATTTTTTGTTGGACCTATACGGTCTTACATTTTTTTTATCAAAAAGCTATGCTCTGTATGTATTTGTTGTTTGATGCGCTGCTTACCCATAAGTCTCTTCAAACATTGTAATTATCAACAATGAACTACGTATGTTTGCTTTCCCTTGATATTCCGTAGCAAAGGAATCTTTTGATATTTGCCCCTACGATCGTGATCATTTTAGGTACATATCTATCAGGTGCTGGCACAAAACTTAAAGCTTCACCTTGTAAAAGCCACTACTTAAACGGACGGCTTATGTCTTCATCATTAGTAACAGAACGTCCTAGTTTTTGCGGATAATCATTTTCCAAGTTGGTCTTGTAGAATTTACTGCACGTATCTTGAACGGATTCAAGGTAATATCATTAGAAATTCAATGTTCTTCAAATATCTTTATATGCAGTTCCTTCATCGTTCTGATATAGTTTACAGTTCGATAAATTCCGCTGACATCCAAATAGTATCACAAAATACAAGTCTAGAACCAGAGGCTAGGAAGCGTGGAAGGTGGAAGGCGTGCGCTTAAAAATTAGTTCAACCTCCTACCTAACAAGGTAATTACCTAGACGTTGTGCCTAGCAATGCCAAATAAATTTGTGCCTAAGCCTCTAAAAGATAAACTTCATTAGACCACCAATTTTGAGAGACTGTCAGTACCTGATTGGCCTTAAAGAGACAAAAGACTGATGATGAATACTTACTTTCTAAATACAAATTTGTGACACTCACTAAGTTCGCTTCTGAAACCGTTCACGGTACTGGTTCAGTTAGATATATAGCTGCATTTCTTTGAAAGCTAGGTACTGCCACTATTTGCCTTTCAAGTTTCATTCATTGGTAGAGCATTCTCTAAATGGGTTTAGAATCTTGTGGCCATGAATGAATCGTCAAGATATATTTATAACGTATTTAGCATCGACTGACACTAACTATACGTAATTCAGTTATAGAAGCAATCCAGCCTCATAGATATTTATTGTTGATAATGAAAAATAGTCAAAAGGTGCCTTAAGGCACGATATGAAGTTGATGATGTATTATCACCACCAACTTTGCATTGCTGCTATGTTCATCGTACTTTGCTTCAAATACATATACAATTCACACATTTGACTTAATGCTTCTAAAACGGACGAGCCCTTCAACAAACCTATTTGTTGAACTGGAGACAGGATGCTCCTTCTCTTCTTCGAAAATATCTATACAGAGGGGTGAAATAAACTGACTTCGTACCTTCTTTACAAAGAACGCCCATGCCTGGCGATGCATGATTTGAACCTTACGTTTGTACGTAACATTTCCCACTCCGCTTTTAGTATGTAATTGGCGTCCCTCCAGAAGCTGATATACCCAGACTAGTTTACTAGTGCATTCTATGGATCCATACAATGTCGACGGTTGGAAAAATGAAAGTGAGAGCACGCACGCTTTGGAGAGTGGAGAGCGAGAAATAGAGATCCAATACATACAGTGAATTCAGCTCTACTGCCGTTGTCTTTTGTGGCGTGCTTCTTCACTTGCATCGAGCACGGCTGTGTCAGAGACGTACGAAGACAGTCATCCCGCTATCCGTCCGTTTTCCCTTGCCGTCTTGTTTACGTTGCCTCTTTCAACGTTGTCCGTACTGGCTTCTGATCGCCTCCTGAGTGCCATCTACCAACTCTTCACTGTAGCGTTTTACCCACTCATCGGTTATCCTATCCCTTTTGTGTTTTGAAGTTCTCTTCCTCATTCATTTCTCTGCAACGACTCCCTCGATTGTACCACTTTGCATAGTCTCCCCTGAGGATTGTATGTGGCCTGGTGTCTCTAGTTGCGCGCGCGGAGAAGAGAGGGGGGTACGGGGTACTCTCTGGTTCGTCTATCCTTTCCATCTATCCGTTATTTTTCTTTTCCTTGGCCAGAGTTTTGCTCATCGTCTGTTGCGCTTTACATCTCATCTCGGCGTCGGCTGTGAAATTTTATCGTTTATTCACTTTGCCTCAACCACCACCCTCGTTCGGCCCACGCTCTCCGTCTCAGGACATGGCAACGACCGCCTGTGGATGAGAGACGCTTCGTATACTGTCTTGTAAGCAGTAGCAGCGGCAGGCGGTTGCAATTACCGTACGACCAGAAAAGGCCGGCTGGCGCTGAGGCTTGATACAACAACAGAAGACGATGGTAAAGAAGAACCAGGAGAAAACCATACCCGTACTGAACCCCTGGCCAGAGGCCCCACTCTGCTGCATTATCATTCCGCGTTCCCCTATGTGGACTTGATAGTAGTACTAGCAAGGAAAAGGGCCAACAGCATTTTGGAACAGTATGTTGTTATTGTTGCTGCGGTATTAACTCGACTTCGTGCCATCTTTTTCCCTCTTATTGTTGACTCCTTTCCAAGCCGTTTGCGTCCTTACGGCAAACGTATGACCGATGAGCAACTAGCACAGCAGCACAGCGCGTGCTATTTGAATATGGGTCTGGCGAGTTGAGGAAAACAATGCTTAGTGAAAGAATTAAATACAGCCCTTGCTGCTGTACAATGTTTTGCTAAAATGGATGTACCACATGATGAGATGACATCCTCTATTAGATCGAGAAGATAAGGAAAATTGGAACTGCTACTGCGCTGATTTTACTTATCATGTAGCTGTCTTCGAAGTCATGCTAGAGTTTCTGCTCGATTTTGGCTACCAGTCGCCTATTTGTCAATCTAATTCCTACTTCGAGGGATTTAAGTCTTTCCTCAATGCATCGCATTCGCATTTGAACAACGGAAGCGGTCGAAAGAGTTGTTGTCGCCTACACAGAGCCTCGCAACTGTCCTTACAGAGGGCTTTTGTTTGTGATCTAATCCAGCACTTCACTATGTGAGTTACTGCTTGTTTCAAACCGGCCATTCTGTCCTATGGCCCAATCCCTTGTTGCCCGTGGCTGACAAGCGTCCGACGGATGAAGCAGTACCAGGATGAGTATTTCTGCGATCACTGAAATCTGTCCCGTTTGTGGTGCTGCGTATCAGCATGACTTGTACTGCCTAAAATGCAACTTGTCCCCGATAATCCTATGAAGCAATCCTAATTTCGAGCAGACAAAAGATGTCGTCCCCCGCCTGAGTCGCCATGACGTTGGTCTCTTCTATCTCAGGCGCTGTCACTTATTGAGGAGCGCGAAGTGATAAAGAGGGAGAGAGAACGACGGCATAAATAAAGTGCAAAGGGTTGAGGCCTACGCCAAGTGCAAGTATAAATGACTACATGTTTCTTGTAGGGACTGGCCTAAACTTGTTGACATTGGCGGTGGCCATTATCCTTCGACCACTCTGCCACAGAACAAGACCATACAGAGGTGGTTCGTACGATCTCTGCTTACCCAACGCCGTTAGTAGGCGGTCGGCGACAATTGGATAACTCGATTACCAGGTGCCCGGCCCAAGTGTTACGCCTTGCGCCATTCCGCACTAACCATAGCGTCCAAAGTAGCAAAGAGTCAGGACAGTGTATAAGGAAAACATTACTTCGGGTGAAGTCAGTAGGGATAACGAAATAAATGGCTTACCGCTTTTCAATCGCTCCTGGCGGAAGATACGAGCGATACGGAAAATTTCAGCTATAGGTTATAGTGGGACATTCGCGGCTACTCATTCAACTTTTTCACAGAATTGAATTGACATTGAATTTCGATTGTTTACGCGTCAGTAAACTAAAATTATATCTTCTGAGTTAACAGGATTCAAGCCAATTATTACCTTCAACAGTGGCTTAAGTTCAAAGGGGTAAGAAGAGGAACAGAAGAACGGCCGACGATTATAAGATTTATGAGCTATAGATATATGTATACGTTACTATACAAGGTTTTTTTTTATTAGGTATCTGTGCGGTCGAAGAAGCTCTGTCAAGAACTAATATATATATATATGTATATATATAGCAGAATTTACTAAATATTGTCTAAAGTCATTGAGAGGTAAGTATGAATGACAGCAACTTATAGTAAAACGTGAAATGTCCCGAGCTTTACGTCCGGATTTTATTTAAGCCGCTTGGTTTGGCTTAGTATTACGTCTTGAATTATTTGGGAAAGTTAAAAAATAGTCTTGCGGGAATAAATTACCGAATTTCTTTTATGCAGTAGGTTGCCTAGGTTTTAACTGATGTAAGATCATAGCCTATACATTGATTAGGTAGAACAAGGTTCTCGTAGATCCAGCTTTGGCAAGAAAATAAAATTTTTGGTCAAAACCCGAACGTGGATACAATCACCAGTTAATACATAAGTTTGCTTCTGTTGTCGATCTCAATTCGCAAAGTATGAAAAATGTTTTCTACATGAGGCCAATTGTCCGATCGTTAGTTCCGAGTTTTACTTACCAAGGACGGATGGCGTTACTGTAATTGTGTCCGATTGAAGTTTATACACAGACAGGAATTTACTTCAGACCAGGACCCTTTTTCTCTTCTCTTTGATTACCAAACAGCGCTTCAACTAGTCATATGCCAATAATGGAACCAATGAGTATCACTTAAGTTGGTCCCGGGCCTTTTTTCCGATCACTGTAAACTTTCTGAACTGCGAAAGTTCTGATAACTGTTCGGCACTGTCGAAGCAAGCCTGTAAATAGTAGTCTATCTGGAACAGGATAACGGCATTAAGAATGAACGAACAAGAAGGGCTTACTATCAAGCCAGTTACATACAAACGCCTCGTAAAAAACGAACAAGTTATACAACTGCTGAGGCATGACATTCTATTGTGAAAGAATAAAAAGAAAAGACTGTCGCCATTTAGTGCTCTCATAGTATACGAGAAATCCTGCTGGCTACAATTCTCAAATCGACAACTTGATTGGCAGCGGGAGCAAGGCATAGCTAAACAGAAATGCCAATAAAAGTTCGCAGCTTTTTAAACGCGTCCAATCATAAATACATCGAAGCGTTAGAACAAACGATTACTCACTCGTACGCGTACCGATTCGTTTTGCCTTGAAAGGTGCACGTTTTTTTATGAAGTGGGGTTAGGTTCAGGCAAACTATTCTGCCACAGCGTGAACGTGTAAAATGAATTGAAAATGTGAGGGGCCGCTTTCTGGTTTGCATTTCTATAAATAGGTAACAAATAAGAGAAAGCTGTACAATAGATTTGTCAAAATGACTCTTTACATTTGCACGACTTGTGTAGCATTTTCGTGTGTAGCTAGGTTGAGCTAAACCGATCGTGACTAGCTTTATCAGATATCTCGTCATAAAGAAGAGCCTTAAGCAATGAAGAACAGCTTTACGCGGCACTGTGGTAAAAATCACCTCTTAAAAGTGCATTGGTATATGTTTTAGGATATCTAGTGTGTCGGAAGGCGTTCAATTTAGCACCTAGATAATTTATTTCAATTTTTATTTGTTTCTTTAAGTATTGCTATTTTTATTACTTTCGAAAATGAAGCTTTTATGATTTGGCCTAGATATACTTTATCTATGTAAAAAAAAAAAAAAATGACCGCTTGATACTTAAAAGCTCTGTTTTTTAACCTCTCTGAATCTATTCTGCTACTGTTTTGCTCTTTTGTTAGCAAGCAAATATTTGTTAAATGTTTATTAATTCGCGATTCCGTTGCATTGGTACAATGCTATATTTTTTCTCTAAACAATAAATTCTCCCGGGGCCTAAACCTATCTCCTCGCATATATTCCTGTTTTTCTCGCAGTCTTTAAACGAGTCGGATTTATGTGCTATCGCGTTCTTAAGCCGTAATACAGATGCAATTAATGAGGATTCTAGTATCTGATGCGATCTCCTTTTTCGGGATAGGAGGATCGTGGCTTGGTCCGGCACGTTACGTTAAAACAATTCGTCTAGTTGTTGTTACATGTATGCAAACTCTCAGTGTAAGTAAAAGCTTCCTATGCAGTTGGCTTTTAATCACTGGAGATAACCTTTGCGCGCTCGTTTGAACCTTACGTCTATTAGCCATTAAAAATTGTAAGCTTGGTAACCCGCGAAAATACAAAAACGTGTCGGAAACGAATTGTTCGCTTATTGAGAAGACTGATGAGCACATAAACGCATCGTGCATTTATTGAGTAGTTAACTGCATAGCAACTATTCATTGCCCTTTATATTTCGTTCAGGAACCAGCACGAAATGTCTTACACTACTGCTCGACCCTCTGCGGCGGGCGACTTCATGAGTCGCTGGCCTAACTCCTTGTCAAAAATCTTCGTCGCTTTTAACTTGAAAAATGTACACAACAGAAGGTATGGGGCTATTGATGAAGGTGCACGCTGATAATACCAGTACAACGGCGAAACCTTGAGGAGGCTAAATCAAGAAGAAGCGTTGTGAGGTCATTTGGGGTAGTCAGTCCAAAATAGAATGCTAGCACGCAACCAATACCCCTGGCATTTAGCGTTACGATACAGACTTGCATCGTCAAATAGTCAGCTGCTAGTTAAACGACCAGCCAACCACTCCAAAGGGTAACCAGTTAACCAGCACTACCTGTTTCGTTAGAGCTGTACGTTTCTTCTATCAAGATGATAGAACCACCCAACTGAAGCTATGAAGAACCCCATCCCTCAGTTCTTTCTCGTCATTCCTAACTATATTGAAACTTTCTCTGCCCAGCTCCTAGGACATAGCGTATTTGTCCCCTAAACCCTCTCACGCTACCTCACCTCTACACGTCACTCCTGTTGGAGTTTATGGCAGTTCCATGTCTGATAGCTATGCTAGGCCTGACGACCTCAAAGCCAGCGGCGTTGTGTCTTACTAACGTCAAATAGGCACAGGACTACTGTTAATTGAGAGAATCTGTGTAGGAAAGGACATGGAGCGGTACTTGCTCGGGAAGAGCTGAAAGGACAGAACAGAATCGGCCAGAGTTCGCATAACGAACTGTTAGCTGGTTGACCGGCTGAATGGTCAGGAGGGCGGCAATTTGAAGGGCATTAGGGTCAACGCAACGGACAACATTGTTAATAGCACTGGTTCTAGGCTTTGCAACCGCTGCCACCACTAGCATCTCTACCTCGTGGTTAGAGAAATAGTGCGAGACAAGCAACAGAAGCTCTGCAGGCCACGAGGGTTAAGGATACCTAAATGGATGCTGGTAAGAAAAGTGTGCTAGCGTGAGTTTGCAACGGAAATGGGGGAACTCAGTTGCCCCACGCAAGGAAATGCCAAACCAGCGTCCGTCGCAATTCCGTTGCTTACTAGCACTATAGGTTTAGAACATAAGGCAGTCTCATGTGTGCCCTCGCAGAATTCC
The DNA here is from genome assembly GCF_002443255.2 of Varroa destructor. Lineage (NCBI taxonomy): Eukaryota > Metazoa > Arthropoda > Arachnida > Mesostigmata > Varroidae > Varroa > Varroa destructor. The sequence continues at coordinate 3,987,349 of NW_019211457.1, forward strand.
ATTAGAGAAGTGGGCAGCCTTGCCGGCTGGACGGATGGTCGGTCGGTTGTAGAATTCGAGAGTCATCGAAACGATGGCCTTCGAATCCCTAGGCGACTGGTAGCTTTAGCAACGAAGTCGAAATGCGGGTCACCAAATGGAAGCGGCTGCGGAAACTGCCAATCAAAACTGTGCGACAGCAGCAATGAATCAACAACTGTGTTTTCTCCCTTTTTTCAGGTTTTTTTTTCCTAGAAATGCTCGTCAATGTGTTCTGTTTCTCCGTATCTCCTTTCAACAACGCCTCTCCCCCAAAGAAGAAGAGGAAAAAAAGAGAGGCAAACCAAATCGAATTCTGAAAAAGTCCCCGTTCCATTTTTACCTCAGTTTAGGTTAACTAGTTAAACTCTTTTTGCGAAAGGACCTGCCATTGACCAAAACTCGCTGGAATAAATGTACCGCTAAGGCGTCGCGACGCGAGGTACACGAACGGAGAGTGCGGGACAAGACTTCTATGGGGCAAGGCCGAAAGCAACAGAGGGCGAGTGAGAAATGGAGCGCCCTAGAGCATTGCGAGCCGGCAGAGCAAAACACCGCGTTTTGTACCTTGATAGAGTGAAGTCGACTGTTGGGTCACCAATTGTAGATAGTTAGTCGATGCTATAGCGCGGTGCCCGCGATAATACTTGTTATGATGACGATGCTGTAGCAGTTGTTGGTGCTTACGATGATCATGACGATAATAGGCAGTCGCTTTAAGGCCGGATTCGACGCAGTGACAACGTAAGCAACTGGGCGAATGGACGGAAGAAAGGATGGATAGGTGCAGGGGTTCACCGAGTACGGGATCGATCGAGGCAGTCCCGATGATCAATGCGGCCCTGAGACTGTCCAACCCGCCCAGTTATCCTCTCCAACAGTACAGGAGTACACCGTCAGAGCTCGGAACCCCGCAGAATCAATAACCAACAGTTGGGGGCCAAGTAGTAACCTAGCGGAACCACAGAACCAACAACAAAGACCACATGCGTCATTTGCTAGTTGTGTCATTTCATCAATGAAGGGAGCAACTAAGGAACAATTGAACATATAGTAATGTTCATAGGCAGGTATATGGTTGTTTATATGAACGATTACTATGCAAAATGTAGTTGTAGATGTAGACAGTTTTTAGTAGAAGATAATGGAGGTTACAAAGAGCAATAACAAACAAAACAGTTAATAAGGAAAGAGGCAGTAATAGTAAGAATATTTCATATGATTCTGAACATTTGAACGATTACGAGTTTAAGATGAGGATGATGAAAATGTACGAAACAGTTCGAACATGTAAAAGATTACTCCACGATATATTTCATTAAAAGACGTTTTTTCAAATCGTTTACCGTATACCTCGTATTCTAACACGAATTTACAGTTTGTCAATGTTTTGTCCATCACAATAAGCAGTTGAAGTTCCATTAAATCCGGCTCTACCGCCACAACTAAGCATTGCTTCATACGACTGGCCTGTTTTAGAACGAACCAAAGTGTGCCTAGGTTCGATTTCAAACCTGAGTTACCTCATCAGTGAAAATAGGAAATTTCCGTCTAAGGTATCGAATCTGTTTTTAAAGCTGGCGTTGAAATAATATGACCCCCTGATGTGTAATAATCGTCAGATACGTATCAGAGAACCATACATGCGAATTCATTCCGCAGGCTTTGAAAAACGCTTGCAGAGGATTCTTTTGATCAAGAAACATTCGCAAAGTAAGGTTTAACACGACGTTTCATTACTAGGCTCCTAGCCCACTTAGTGACCCAGAGCTGGATCATGCCCAGCATAGCAACCTGACAGTCGACGTCGAGGACGCCATCATTCAACGTGGAATTACGGATCTGCATAGTCTTAGCAAGCCAATCGCAAAGCGTCGCGGGGGAAAACCGCAAGCAGCTCTTTCTAGAAAGAGCACAATAAGCACCGTTGACATCCCTCCGATGAAACTGATCTTCCCAAAATCAATTCTAAGTTGAAGTAGCTTCGTATTTATGCAGATCGTAACGAATACGAAACGGTGAGTGCGTTTTTTGTTGCACTTGCTATGTGCCAATGTGTAGAGGGTGACACAGCTCTCACACGTACGTATTCGTTCAGCTTCCTCGCATAGACCGGTGGTAAGCAACCATTGAAGGTATATCTGTTCCTTGATCGAACAGGAGTAACAATCGCCGAGGTTCTATCGCAACGAAAGGGAGTCATTGCTGTTCGACTGGTCAAACGATCTTCACAACACTGCTCATGCTTTAACGGCATACTTTTGCTAGATCTGGGTTAAAACACATCTATCCTTCGTGAGACTACACTGCCCTTGAGCGCATCAAATATGCATACGATAAGTTGTTTAACCAGAATGTAAAGTAATACATTTGGTTGACTAAGGGCATTAAACAACTTGGTAAAGTTTCCTCCCGCTGATTTGAAGAGATCCATTTCGTTACAGCCGCCTACGGAGTGGGTTTTTATTACGGGGGCAAACGAAAGACCGTTGGTTATATCGTTCGCTAAAACTCCAATGGCCATTCGCATCAGAAGACACCAAATGTCCACACTAAGGAATATGCGAAATGTAATTTCTTCGACTTGCATGGGACGACGGACGCCTATTACGAGAAACATGTTGAATAGTGATTGAGTCCAGACCCACCTCGTACGGGTCGATGGTCGTTACGGTGAGGGCTAGGGCAAATGTTGTCATTTCTGGCGAAGCAGGACGGTATTTCAAAGACCTTTCGTCTGCTGAGGCCTGTAAACAGAGAGTGCTCTATTTCTCTCATAAAGTGATAGTGCAAATCCTCTAATGAACGCCTAGAAAGAGAAAGCGTCAAAATTTGGGATTTTCCAGTAATGGTTCCAACTGTAAACTCGATATTTAATGCCGCAGACCTGTTCTTCCGAGCTGGAGGTAATTTCATGATCTTGCCGTGATTCTGCCAAGGATGCTGACAAACTCCAAGCGATTCAATAGTAAACAGACCCCATCCAAATAAGCTCATTATTGGCTGTATACGGAACTACTTAGTAATAGTTGAGCATGTCCAGTCTGCCGCAAAGCGTGAAGTAGAGCGGAGACGGTACCATGTGCGCCGAAATAAAACGCCTGCATAATAAGTTTCTGCGAAACTCCGCTGTCAGTTACCCGTCCGCGTACCACAACGATATCCTAATAAGAACAGGCGCCAAAGACGCATTGAGGCGAAATCGTCACTAATTGGTTGCGTAATTGGCGATAGAATCTGACGTTATAAGGAAACTTCGAGCATATAACGTGGATGAAGCTGCGTTGAAGGTTGCGTCTGTAGGTTGCATGTCACCACTTAGCTCGTCGGGAACTCTCGAGTAGACTTGCCAATTTGCTAGAGCCATTAACACCGGGGTGCGATTGTAGCACCCGATTACTGCGAACATGGTAGACGACACAATGTGAAATAAAGCCCGCATAGTTAACCGATCAGCAACACCAACTTAAAATCTAATTAAGTTCAACGGTCGTTACAAACACGAGTTTTCCGAATGTATTTTGAAAGTGCTCTAAAGTTCCTTTGCACAGAATACTCCGCTTAGAATTCTATGTTAACCTCTTGAAGCGGCGTAAAAATGGTAATAGTTACGGCGATAAAAGCAACTGTAGAGGAAATTTCATTGGTCAGTGATCCGTATTGCATATGCATGTCTTCGTAATTAGACTATTCGGGAGCCGCTTGGGGAAGCGAGATTTGATAGCGTACTATAAATATTTAATAGCAATGCATCAATGCAAATGTTCATGTACTGCGCGGCATCGAAGGTATAAGTACACCCTTTACAAACCTAAAGAAACAAATGGTCTTTTAATGGTAGCAAGCAGCCTTAGCTGATCCCTATAATAAGTCAACTGGCTTTTTAACAGAGTCGTGTATTTGAGTGAGCGATCATATGGACTACTTGATCAATTCTGAGACTAGTAATTCAAGTCGTGTGGCATCTTTTTCGAAATTTTGACCGCGTACTAACGATATACATTTGTATCCTAAGTTTCCCCAATTCGGTATACAACAGTATATAATAATTAGCTAGTTTCCATAAAAAAACAGACGAATTAGAAAATTAAATCATATTGTCAGGAACTATCTGGCGGGTAAGGAGCTAGGAATAATTTCATTCAAGATTTCGGTACGTGTTAAATATGTTGCCCTTTATCGTGTATACATTAAACGCGACGCTCTGAGCTTCATGACAGGTACAATTAGTATTATGGTGTCATCTATCGCGACATCGATGACCCGCTTGAGAAAATCGGGTACGTTGCGCCACCCTCCTTAAAGCATAAGAACAATTAAAATCACACGGAGTTATTTTGGTAAGTACAAACCGATAGGTTGAAATGTGACGATAAAATCGCGCGTTGTCATAAAATCATTACATTATCGCCAATAGGTGTTGTCGATTACCTCGCTACACATGGATGAGTCCTTTCACAAATATGTGGCATCGTTGACCATTGTTTTCAAATCGTATCTCGTAATGACGAATGCCCCCGATGGCCATTCGGTATTCTAAACATTAGGTCTGTCTTCTTCAACAAGGAATGTATTATTCGTTATTTCGTTCGAAATTATAAGATGTTTAGCTTTCCAGTCCAGTCCAGTCCCTGTTTTTAAATTGATTGCGTCCAACAACAAACTGCTGGTTCGATGAAATGGTCCTTGCAAAACGTTTTCATTACTTCTTTTCGCTACATCGCCGAACGTTGATTTTCAGCATTAAAAAATATTTTTAACCCTATCACTCATTCCCAGCTGGTATTCGCTCAGACACAGTCGAAAATAGCGCTGGAATATACGTAGCTCGGAATTTATTACCTTCTTAACCCGCTAAATAGATCCGGGCATGTTCATTTTAAAAATAGCTTTTATAATATAATATAATGGAAAAAAAATTTTAAAAAAACTAAATAAAACAAAGTTGCAAGCGTGACGCACGCACATTGTTCTGGACAATCAGATTGCGTAATGTGATAAATTTTACCAAACGCATATACGCAACGATCGTTTTCGGTGACCTGTCTCCTCTATCGGGTTGGCCGATGTTGCTGGACGCAAACTTTATGTGTCACTCTGTTAGAGTACAGCGGCTAGTTTCGGTATTGCTGAACGAATGATAATGACTCTATTGATACTAGTTACTATCGCCACAAACGAATCTTCAAGCGACCCAATATCGCTGAAAGAACGTCGACAAGTAGATTGCGGCGGCGTGAAACAAAGGGCCTGCCGGGTCGTAATGGCGGGTTCCTTGCTTGACGAGTCTTGCTGTTAGTGTCTACAGCAGACTGAGGTGACTGGTATCACAAACTATGGCTTGTCCGCAAAGGCAGATCATGTATCACGGCTCACACGGGCTGCATCGACGACCTGCCGCGATGCTCGCATAAACCATGTTTGCCTATTGCCCGTGGCCCCTTTCCGAGTGTCCATTTATGTTTTTGTTAGCTTGAATTAATCAGAAAAAATATCGTACAATACATCTTATCAGGAGAATGAATCAAGGATGTTAATCCAGCTGATAAGTTGTTTCAATTCGATAAAGCATGAATCATATATGTCAATGTTGAACTTCATCAAATGAGACCTGACCTTTTTGGTCTACAATGGACATTCGATAGATTCAGGAACTTCCAGCGACTCAACGACTAACTGAGTGAATAAAATATAAAAGGACTTCAACATTTTGGACAAACAACGTTATCAATCCACGTATCGGATACACTGACTCCTAAATATAAAAATATAGTAAACAGAAAGGTCTCGCTTTTTGATCGTGCAGGCCCATCAATAGCTTTACAACTAATATACAAACGTCGATTTGATTAACAGCCAGATAATACTACACAATTTGAGTGGTGTGTACGAATAAGGCTAGACTAACAAAATGCAAAAAATACTGTATACAACGAAACCTGTTTTTCCAAATTCGTCACCTTGGGCAAACACATTAAAACCCTAAATATTTGCCCTACGCTGATGACCAACACATGCTAGTAAAAATCTATCTGTTTGAGGAAAAATTATTGGCAAAAATCCTTTTGGCAAAGCTATCTTGAACTGACAAAATTAATAGAGTATTTTTTTTTGAAAAAAAAAAAAAGCACGTGTGTTTGTGTAGCGTACATTTATACGGACATAACTGAAGCCTTATAACCTAGCCAGAATACAACCCTCTGTATCAAGTTATATATTTGTATATACGAAAAATATTCCTGACATCGTTCGCGCAATCTTCCTATCAAGTGCCATCCTAGTCGAAAGCCATTTCAGCTATGGTTTATCCACACTTTTGTATCAAGTAATATTGTTACAATCGCACACGTTAAAACTAACACAAATTCTATAAAGACTAGAAGAAACGAACGGGTTGACAGTCTAGCTAAAGAAGAGCTCAAAAAGAAGCCTTTGCAACGACGGTCGCGATTGAAGAACGCATGTGCTACGCAACGCATTAGCTCTATATGGATCTAAAGAAAAACCAATCGGGCTTTCGCAGCACCCTTATAACCGCTCACAGGTTATGACGTAGAAAAAAAACTTACAAGCAGCGGATTATTTCAAGTAGAAACTAAAACGAATCTTTCATGTTACAGAGATCGAGAAGTATGTCTACGCATATTATATATGTGTTAGGTGGTTCAAAAGGCTGATAGGTAAATAACACAGTCGTTTAAGAAAGTAAATAAGAATCTAAATTTAGGAAACGGATTTTAAAGAAGATATATTATACATAGCTTTTTTGAACCTAACCTTGTTTTTTAATATGATCTGAGGCGAATGATGATGAACGGTACGTGTTGAGATCAGGAAAAGTTTCTGTTAGTAGTCAGACAATATACATGATGTTCTACATAACATGCATCAGCATAGGTCAAATTGTATGCTTATATAACAAACCTTAGGTTTTTAGTCTAAGGCCTTTCGTACAGAAATAAATACGACATACAAACGGGTGTCGGGCTAAGTAAGGACGATATCAACTTTCTGTGACGTTCGCTACATGTCGATTATCCTGCAAGCTTGGAATTATCGCATTCTCGCAAGGCCCAGCAGTGGCCTACTTATGATTTTCAAAGTTGTCTGTCAGTAGAACATCGTTCTTTGAAGCTATATCGTTAACGCTACGCACACTTATTTTAGCTGGAACCTAAAAAAAGACCTAAAAGTTGTGTATTTTAGAACCGCTAAACTTTTTTCTTTTGCGAACCCACATTGTTCCTTCGATTTGACAACTTTTGAAGTAGCGTAACGCTCTACAGTGATTCGGAGCAAAGCAAAAGTGGACTTGCCATCAAATGCAGCAGACTATCAATAGTTGAAGAATCAATAGATATTCGATTAAAAAAAGGCTTACTAAACCTGCTCGAATTAGTAATCCAATTTTGATTGCAAGTAACTTTTTTGCTAGCCGTAGACCTTCATCCCGGTCACGTGGCCTACTTTGACCCCACGTTGTATACAAGAACGATGATGATAGCCAAAAAGAATTAGATTTATCAATGGACTATCTAGCTCACTTCTTTCACACCAACTTTGGGTGTTATTAGAAAGTGGTGCTGCTTGTTTTGGTACGGCATTCAAATAAGATGAGAAAATGGTCCAGATAACGACAATAATACTCAAGTAGCAGATATGACGTATCAATCACTTCTTACGCAAGACGATGTGAGACTGTCTATGCAAAAGTCGACAATCTACGACTTTCCTAGTCGTTCTATACGAACGAGGATCATAAAAGCCCGCCATAAAATATCGAATACTTTAAAGTAAACTTTCGATCTTGGCTTTACGTCGTGAGTTTGGCTAACGCAAGAGATCCAGGGTCATTTTAGTCTGTTTCTATATATATATATATATATATGTATATGTATATATATATATATATATATATACTAGTTACTATTCTGATCTGTGCCTAGATATCTGCAAATGATAATACAGGTTTTGAAACAACTAAATGAAGTGATCAATTCTCAATTAATCAACTGACTGCCAGAACTAGCAAATAAATTTTAAAGATACGAAAACAACGCTATGGAAAGCTGTACGTGTTTATATAATAAACCCGTACCGTTTCCCCGTTTGTCATTGTCGGCGCCTGTGGGTCTCTTCAATTCGATTTTTACGTTGGAGCTGACCAGTCGTAAATCTCTTTTACGGACTAAAACTATTATAAATGAGCGTAACCGGGGAGCAAAAAGCCATTAACGCAAGCACAAGCACTGAAAAAAGGCATTATTTAGCGTCATCAAGGCTGTTGTATATGCTGTATTGTAATGACTGCTCCTGGCTCAACCTAACTTTAGGCGGGTGCCTAACGACGAACAAAGCACAATTGTTAGCGGTGGGAAGATAGAACTAGCAAAACTCACACGTACAGTTGATATACCCAAATGGCGTTCAGGGAAACATTTTATGCTGGCAGTAAAGGATGTCGACAGCAGACGCAATTCGCTAAACGCTTAAAACAGGTGAAGCATTCGACGAAAGCTGATGCGAAAGCTGATTGCTTTACCCCCGTAGCTGAGGCTGCCTCGAGTCCCTCGACTTGGTATCCCCCCCCCCCCTCTCTCTCTCTCTCTCTCTCTCTCTCTCTCTCTCTCTCTCTCTCTCTCTCTCTCTCTGTTTGCCTCAAGTCCTCAGAGTAGTTGATGTTGAAGTGCAATTTAGTCAACCTGCACACGTGCTCGGGTGTAGTTGGGCGATGCCGCTGGTAGTGGCATTGTCGAAACCGATAACGTGAGTGTAACCCAATTAGCAATGCGTACTAGGGAGGACTCGTATATTTACGCGGCCACTCTAGAGACCTCAGCATGATCCGAGAATTATCTATTTCGAAAAATTTCAAATTTAAGTATTTGAGCGTTAGAAGCTTGAGCATCTCATGTGCTTTTACGCACTCTTGTTTTCAAAATAAAGCGCGTAAGAAGAACTTGGTATATTACGCCAAGTCTTAGATCGACTTACTAAGGTGCTAATCTAAGGGTGGGACAGCTTATGACACTTCTCGAACGTGGTATCCTTCCAGTTTGCTTTGTCAGTCAAAAAAAAACATTTTGAAGGTGGAAATGCCACTTCATTATGTAATATCGTAGCTGTAATATACTAATGTGGGTTTTCTGTAAATGTGTCGACGCTGTAGCAACTGCAGCCCCTGGATTTCTAAAGGATTTAATATATGAGTATCAACTGTTTGGGTCTACAGAGCAGTTTTTCGTTTAGCGTTGAGCCAATCTGGGATTTCTCGATCGCCTTCAATCTTCTTTTTACCTATTTCCTCAGTTTTGGAAAGAGGAAAAATGACAGGGGTTTGAGAAAAAAATGCGAGGTTTGGGGTTTCTTTTTAAATGCGTTAAGGTTTTCCTTAACATAATTGTAGACGGGTACGGCGGAAATTAACTTTTCGGGTTCGGCATAACTTGTTTGAGGTGTGTGACTTTTCTGCTAGTTCCCTGGGTGTAATTCCACGATCCTCCAGTATGATTACCTTACTTGCCGTGACAGGTTAGAAGAACGTGGCCTGTTTTTAAAACGCTCGTCCGTCGCGAAACTAATCTCCAGAAGCCTGCTACGTTCTTTGATCCTCTATTTTCGTAAAATTTGAGTATTATAAAATCCTCAAATTTGGCTGGAAGTGCAATAGAGGCGCAAGGCTACAAGCCTGACCAAGAATCGGCCCATAGCTGACAAAGACGGGCACTTTGTCAATATCTTTCGGATACAATCATTTTTTCATACGATCCGGTACAGATACACAAGTCAGCTGTGCTCGTTATGCACCCTCGTCGAGTTCGCTTATAGGTGATATCCAAAGCATATATATGAAGTCGCGTTTAGTTTTGAAGGTTATTATGTCCATATGGCAGTGTAAAAATAGATCAATCCGCATAACGGGTTTTAATCGCAATTTACTCTTTCAGAATTACGAATTGCGGAAAATTGACTCTATGTTGTCATGAGACTCTTATGTTGCCATGTGATCCGTATAAGACCATTTTAACCCCGGCCAAGCAGAAGAGCACTACAGTGGCGGGAAGCTCCACGATCGTCGTTCGTTGAGGTGAAAGCCCGTAGTGCTTGGACGGCTTTTGTCCAGCCTCAAAGAGGAAAAGCGATTGCCCTTTCTCGGCGTCCAAGGGGCGGAATTCGATAAACCTGAAAAAGTTATATGGATTTGTATATTAGGAACAGCGCATAGTACATCGAGCCTGACAACCTCTTTAAGGTAGGACGCACAAATGTTAGAGCTCATTTTGAAAACGTAAGTGTAGTTGCTCCTCGAAAGGCTACTGTATAATATAAAGGTCAAAGAAGACGAACCAAGTAGTAGCGAACCTCGGTGGACACAAACTTTCCACGTTAGCTTTTTTCATACAATATTAGTCCCGGAAGTAACTAGGAATCATTGCTAGGTTCATTGTCAACACTTGGTTAATATTTTGTCTGACACTGTATGGGCAGTAAAAGAAAATATATCCTTCCATCCTTTTAAATCTGATATGCTGTGCTATATAAACACTACCTTCCAAAGGTATTTATCGAACCTTTGCTATAACCTGTTATAGTTAGCTAAGATTATTAGTTATTGTTAGTAACTGCTAGCTGTTAGTTAGTTAACTCTGTTATTAGTTGGTAAAGATTATTATGAGAAATTCATAATCTAAAAAAAATAAGGAATAGATATTAAGGTTCATAGCTGCTTCGGGTGGCTGCTATGCCCTTTCATACGTTTGTTGCGGAAACCCTAGAAAAATAGGTAAGACCGGTCCCGTAGGGTTAGGTTCTTGGTGGGGGCAAATCTTTGCCGCTGTATCTAGATAGAAGGATCCTTTAGGAGTCTGTCCACATGAAAAACTAACGGTGTCAAACAAATAGCATCGTTTTTGCTTGTATCATAATTCATATAGATTTTGAAATAGATGTGTTTTCTAATTTGGACTATTCTTGTAATTACGGCAGATTGCTGGAAACGTGGGCGAAAGGATCTTTGAAAATATTAAACTTACAGTGCGAATCGAACGTTCGAACTGGTCTTTTTCCAAGCTGCAACATATGACGCTGGTCTTAGAAAAGCGTTTAAAGGTTTATCTAACAAAAACATATTCCTAAATATACACGCGCAACAGCCTCAGTCACATCGAGATCACCAAATTTACGATAATGCAAGTTATCACCTTTAAGGAATTTTTTTTGTCACACTTAAGACAGGATACATCCAGCTATTTGGTGAAGCCCCACGTCACGCCCATGTAGCATGCTATCAATTGGTTCAATTTTGCACCAGGACTCTAGCATACAGCAATACTAACGGAACGTTCCAAGGCAGTCCTCGTTGACCTCCGATTCTATGCGGCCTCATTTAGTTGTTCATTATGAAAGAATCGTTTAAATCTGCATCAAGCTATCAACTTTTAAAAATGAGTGTACCATACATTTTTGAACAGTTAATTTGAGTTGAGCCTTCGTTTAGTTCATTTTGATCCTTATTCGAGTCAGAATTAATGTTTACATTTCGCGGACTTTTAATGAAAGTATTTTATTTCATATAAAATGTTGTCTTGTTTCGACAATCATCTCTTCTATCGCTTTCTTCCAGTTTTCCCACTCTCTATATGGGCGGACCGTAAGGTTCATTGTACATCGGCGCTATCTCGCTCAGTCCGTTTGCATCTTCTTGTTTACTCCGTTTCTGTAAACTTTAGGATCTGCAGTGTTGACGCCCCACTTGACTAGGACCTCTCTGACTGGTCTTCCTTCTACCACCTCTGTAACCACAGTTACATACGTATTCCAGAACGCACACCAGTGTCGCCGAAAGGCTCCCCGATCAGATGTGAAGCGAGCTGACCCGACGGCAGGACAAGTTCAGTCATCCGTGAATCGCATGCAGACTGCGATCAAGGAGTTAATAAAGGAGCTAGGCAATCTCTCAGGAGTAAGAGACGCTTAACGGAGTGTAAATTGACATACTCTGGACAACTGGTATTTCACAACAATCACTCGTTCTGCTGATATTACAGCTGCTACCATTGATTTAGCGCTAGTGGTTCCAACGGTAAGACATACAGCTTGTCTCACTGTGGACAATAAGTACTCATCCCGTGAATTTTCTGCCCCCTTTGACCGCATAGGTGGGGTGTTTTTGCTGGTAGCTTCCACTGACTGGGAGCGAAGAGTATTTTCATTCACTCATATTCTCTGCTGTAGCTTAATAGCCTTGAGAAACATTTGTCGTCTTAGATTTCCTTCCGATATCAACTAAACTAGCCAAATTGAACCACATCGCGGCGCTCTCTTTAACGTCTCTCTCCGTCGCAATTTTGTAGGCTTTCCTAACGTTACCGCTGTTGTCCCGCCCTTTCCCTCTCCCTGAAGTCGGTGTCGTTGTAGGGACACGAGTAAAATATGCGGGGGGTACGGTGGCGCGGAGAGGCCGAGCTGAGTCCACAACACATAGTTTACGAGCTTTTTGGAGAATTATGAAAAGGCGAATAAAATTGCCACCAAACTGCGTTCGTCGGCCTTGCCATGACCCGGTCGATTGAGTGGGTGGGCCAGGAATCTCCGCTCGCCTAGGATCCGATTCGTCCCCAGTGTCCTTTCCGGGTCGGGCTGCTCCATCTGGATGAACGACAAAGGCCACCCCAATCACTCCTTGCGCCCTCATGGGCCACTCTCACAGCGGCCAGACTCGTTGGGCCAATATATCCAATCCGTCCGCACAAAAACAGACGACGACAAAGATAACGACAACAGCAACGCAGATACAAAAGCTAGGGAGCAAACAGAAAGCAGCCTGTACATCGCCGTCCCCATCGGCATGGTGCCTTTTCCGCCGCACTACAACCTCTTATACCATATACCCGGTCACTCTTCGTAGCCAACGTTCCCGGTTCCCCTGTTGTCGTCCTCTGGTCAGCATGTCTTCGTTTTGCTGGCTTATTCGCTTGCATGCTGTTCTTCGTCCATCTAAAGTCGTAAATGCTTCTTTTGCCAGATATGGCACCAATCGTCGGTCGGCAAGCGTAAACCAATATCTGGAACAATAAAAGTAAGCATCCCCCGTCCGCCGTCCAACTTCCCGAGCAATGAATGGACGGAGTGGGATTCCGGTGGCAGCACGGACAGCAGCATTAGGATCTAGCCGGATAGTCCATCTTGCCGGTTCAAGCGTAACCCCTCACTATTCGGTGCTTTCATGCATCCGGTAACCCCAGTTTGAGCCTTATATATCGGTGAAGAAAAAGCATCAAGGGTAGGTGTCCTACACGAAAGGACTCCTAAAAACCCCCAAATAAACTGCGTGGATGTGCTCAGACCTAAATGCACAGAATCTGCGCAAGCTTCTCTTTTTTCTACGGTCACGATGATAATGCCGCAACAGAAAGTCGAGGATTTTCTTTAAAAGCGTCGTAGTGAAAACGGGAAAGTGCACACAAAGCTGTAGTTCTCTGGCTTGTTCATGGCGCTAGTCGCGATGCTGATGCTGATGTTGGTGAACGAGTAGCATTATTATATATTTGAGAATGGCAGTGCAAGCGACGACACAGCGAAGCCCAACGGCCGTAAAGCCCAAGGGCAAATTTTCTAGAAGCACTAAACTAATAAGTAAATGCTTCGAGTCCTTTTTGTAATAATCTAATGTCATATGTACTGAAACGTTTATTCCTTTTGCGGCTTATAAGTTAAGCACACACAGGAAGTCGGCCTACGTAGGTCTATCCAAAATAGTAGCAGAAAAAACAAAAAAAAAAAAGTCGTTGAGGTCATTCAGTGGCAAGCTTGTTAAGAAAATGTCTATAACATAAACAATAGGGCAATGCAATGTCGAAAGTAACGCGGTATACAGAAAGAGATGCTGCGAGATGTTATAGACCTATCGAAATAACATGTGCAATATACCAGCTGCTCGGTCTAAATTAGGATGAACTTCATTGGGCTGTTAGTCATAGCAAAAAAATCCGATACGAGTCTATTTATACGATATTCTTGATACTAAAAGAGAACTAAAATAAAACTAGCAGCTCATCATGGCAGACGCAAAAAATTATTAATGAGGGTTAGCTATTGTCGAATGTATTTCCGCTGGGCAAACCACACTGATGAAAAAATCCCTTATTTGCTCGATATCAGTGGTCCACTCTACCGCCTACTTTCATCGAGCTTCCGAAAAAAATATTTTAGGTAAAGACCCTTAATAGGAATTATATAGGAAGGATCAAATGATACGGAAAAAAAAACACACACACACATTTCTAATGGTTCTGTATTTTTAATACGGAAAATTTAGGTGAAGAGAATATTAATCGCAAATTGGGTAAGATAAAATCTAACGGTTTTGCCTTTTTGGTACCTTTTGTCGTTTTAAGCTTTCATATTTTTAGAACTTTTAGCCTGCTATCAGTCCAAAATATATGTACGAAGCATGTTTAGGCATAAGTTTGCATCTAGCAGAACTGTCCTTGTTATCGGATTAAACAAAGAATACTTGGAAAATGACCAGCGAGTTCCTTATGTAGATTTGAAATTATTGAGATTATTGTTAAGGTGAACAGAGGTTCCATTGAACAAGCGTAACCATTAGAGATGGCGCTTAGCACATAGTATTCTTTATAGATAGTTCGTTCAAATATTTGTTCTAGCTTAGACACAATTTTAAGCACAGATCATAAACGAAAATTTTTCATTTCAAGACGCGGCGAGGGGGGGGGGGGATATTCTGTGTACGCTTCACCCACTGATTTGTGCTGAATAGAGGTTCTGCCTTTCTACAAAGATAATACAAACATACAAAAAAGTTCCTGACGAAAGGTCAGGCGAGAATGATAGAGCTATAGCAAACTAAAAGGCAGATAAGCTACGAAGCAATGTGTCCCTCAAAATAACACATAGATGGATTATTTATTTTCGGAGTAATAACGTTATTAGTATGATTATTCTTATCGCATCGGAAGTACATTATGAAAAAGCAATTTAGGTTTTAGAATCAAGGGAGGACCTATACTTTTCTATCCAGGTTTGTAACAGGTTACGACATGAAGTGCTGCTAGAGCCAGTGCAGAAGGTAGAAAGCAGAACGAACTCGGCTGTAATGATTATGGAAAACCATGTACCCTGTAAAAATCTAAAGAGGATCAGTCGTTTTCATATGTAGCTTTCCCAGCCTTGTAGCTGCGTAAAAATAAAAAAAGAAGAAGATTCATAAGGGTACATCTGTCAATGGCGTATATGAAGCTATTAAAGGGATAGCTCATTAAAAAAGGACTATGATACACGAGCGGAAAGCTTACACGAAGAAAGTAAGCACGTTAAATAGATTCAGATAGATCACACCCTTTAACTATTATCCACAGTGTGGCCATGTTCGACTCTGCGATCGTTCCGACCAGAGGGTGACTGTATAAACTGGCCCCGTCGAAACCCGTTTGACAAGAGCTAATAAGGCGGTAACGGTTTTTGGTGAGGCTGTTCTATAAATACTTCGTTATTTAATCACTTATGCCGTGTGCTGCGTGTCGCCGGGGTGCTTCAGCTCCCTCAATTTGAGGATGCTACGAGAGATTACAATGCAATTTAGGCTGAATACGATTGCATATCGTATGGGCGTAGGCCGCGGTAGCATCGATCCTATGTTTAATACTTTTTCTTTGGGCGGTGATATTATTATGGTCATCAAAGCTTGAAAATCTCATAATTATGTTGCAAAACTGGCAGCCACGATAAAAACTAAAATCCAAGTTAAAAGCTGAAATTAGGAAATGCATATAAAACAATTAACATTTCAAAGAGTAAATCAATTGTTCAGTATTCACATGAACGTTTAAAGGGCAAGGACGTTGAAAAATATGGTAGACGATCGTAAACAAGCAAAAATTATTATAGAACTTTTCTCTATAATGCGTAACGTAACGGAAGAAAAATCGACACGTTTCAAATCATACGGATCAGTGCCGGTCTCTGATACTAGCTAGCAAAAATAAGTTCGGCAAAGTTAAGAAATACCTTCTAAAATGAAGCTGGACACTGGCTCAATTTTATCTCTAGCAAAGGCGGAATTGGGACACATCATATTGGGACTCCTTTTCTCTGCATCATAAATGTTATGGAACTCGCGTTCTTCTAGAATATTGTAAGACTTTAATTTTTATGCCTATCTAAGTCTAAAAAACACAAGATAATTACGTACCTTTCATCTAATTATCTACAAGTATCTGTAGTACGTTGCAACATAACTGATAAATCGTATTTTTAATTGCTTACCGAATGAAGAATAACTTGATTTAACTAGAAAGAAAAACTTACCGCTACATGATTCGTTGATACAGTTCAAACAGAGTCTAAGATTCGTTTCTGACAGAGTAAATCTTCAAAAAGAAGTTAAGGGTTTCAAAAGCTTTGCTTGAAATTCGTTTACAGAATTAGTGACTATCCTCACGAGTGTTTCCTGTGCGAGAAAACAGCAGGTTTGGTAGATACGGAGTCTATCCATCTAGGGTGTCACGAAAAAAGTTTAGATCTTAGTCTAGTATATACATTAATATACATTTGAAATGTCAGGTATAATATAATGGCAGACTCAATTACCAAAACGTTTTCCAAAACCTGAATTTTTCGATCCCTGAGAAGGAAAGAACTGAATTGCAGAAAAATGCCCGTTGAAAACGATGCAATCGAAATCATATGGTGATATCAGTAAGATAGTGGATTCTTTGATTTACGTCCCTACGAACTAACCCATATCCGTTGTGAATGCTGTTGGTCTCCTGGGGGGTCATGATCGGGGCTGGCTATTGTGCATGTTACGTAGTCATCAGATCCTGTATAAAACATATCACTTTGCTGGCATGTTGCAAGAAAAAGACAAATCCTTAGGAGCGTCCTCATAGAAGTTTAGTCACTCCGTAATTCGCACCCTATTTTAAAGTGTCACGACCGTATCTCGAGAGACAGGTTGAAGCAGTCGCACACGTGCAATCAAATTTTATAACACTTACGTAATTTGGACGTTGAGTGAGGAATACTGTTCACTGTACATGCTTCCTATAATAATTATATATGTCAAGGTGCCAATATATAGACGAAGATTTGAAGTATATATTAAGCCCTGCAATATTTTAATATAAGGGGAAAAATTACTGAAGAAGAAATAGAGCGATATTGTTGGTTCAACTACTAGAAAAAAAAAAAAAAAGCGGAATCTATAATCAGTACGTCTTCTTCTCGAATTATCTCGGCCGATGATCGGCAAACGGAAATCATAGTGCTGCTTCTACTCTATAATATTTTACCCTCAAAGCGTCGTAACGTTTTTGAAACGATTATGCAAAATCTGTATCCGTTTAGTAAAACAATAATGATAGAGAAACTAGCATATACTACTGCACTTTTAAAAAATTATGTTTTTTTTCTAATAAAAATACGTTTATTAGCTTCGAGTTGGATTTTGTTTAGCAGTCTATAATAAGCTATTGGAATTAACACAATGACGCCATTCAAATCATTTTACGTAAATTGCTTTCAAGGTATATCTTTTGAATGGCGCTACTTCACTAGACTTGACGCTCGTTTTTAAGGCTCGATAATTGCCAGGCCTGGTCCGTTCTTAAGGTTATGTAAATATATTTTATAACATTATCTGGCTTATAAACGTTGCGCATTCAAACAATGCAGGATATAAAAGGTCCAAAAAACCAAATGTCGCGAAATAATCTAACATCGTTTGACGTCGTCAGAAGATCATTATAAATTGTGCTGGCGTTACTTTTTCGAAATATGTTTTTTCTTCCTAGCCAAAACAGTTCAGCCGAGCCGTTGCCGATATAGCTTGCAAGGTCATTGCTTAATTTATAATCAGTATTATAACTCCAGGCTCTTATCCTCTATTCCATTCATTTAGTTACTGGCATATACCACTGCCGGTCACGGCAAATCAAAGCGGGTACGAACCTTCTAGAAACAGGCTAAAGCCAATTCCAGTTGTACATGTTTTAAATCAAAGATACGTCCTGAATCGTCGACGTCTCGTTAATACCGTCCAATTTATTGCTCCGAACTGCAGGCTACTGTCTAGAAATATTACCTAGTCGCTATTTATAATCTGCCATCGTTTGGACTTGCCTAAAACTTGGGACATTAAATGATTTCAACGACGGTAACGCATTGCAATTAAGTGAGGGTACACTGATTTGTACGGTACGAACTAAAGTTGGTGCTTTGACTGGGATAGGCGCAGATGGGGTTCGTGACAGAAACGTTCTCTTCAGATGCTTGTATCTAGAAAAGGCCGGCTAAAAAGTTAGCAATTTTTAATTAATATAGTCCGGACGCATTGCCGAGCTGCTCGCCGTATAGATAATCCTATAATATGCGTATAGCGTTGCTGACACGTAATATTACTTGTACAGTATTTTCTTGTTACACAACTAGCACGTTACAAGATAGGACAACGGTAAATTTTCTACCATATTTTACACAAGAATTCCCTTTTGTCCACCGGAGCCTTAGCAGGCTCTGTGTATGCGGTCCCGACAATTTCGAACATGTGCATAGATAGGATGTTTTCGTTGATTTAGCCTTCGTGTACGTTTCCGTATATTTCCAACAGAATGTACAGCTGTTGCTATCGTCTGCTGTAGGCTTCTCATTGTCCATCCTCCAACAACCTTTAGTGCAAGCCCACAAACCAGTCTCTAACGGCCGGGTGCAAACGGAATGACAGCTGCGAGGTGAACTGCAATTACGCTACTGGCTATGCCCCCTCGTGTATGCGGTCAGGTCTGGTAGCTTCCTTTCTGTGGCTTCCTTCTAGGTGTCTGCCAATTCACTCGTTTGCCCGACTGACGCCTTCAGCTTTGCGAAAAATTTACAAGGCGAAACAGATACTAGGCGAATGAAGCCGATCAGCCGGTCAGCAAGCCACCGTCGCATCTGACGACATCAAATGCAGATGCGCCTCTTTGTTCTGGGGCTGTTACACTTCATGCTGCTATGGCCAAGTTTGTCGCCTAAGCATTGGTTGCGACCAACCACCAAAGGACTAAATACAAAGCTGTAATAGATTGATAGGAAAAGCAGAATCGTGAACAAGGAAAGAGGAGTGGGAAATGGGTTGGGGATGTCGCAAGAGTCGAATACGTGGGCTCTTGGATCACGCTGTTATGAGAAAGAGAGGCTCACGCTCAAACACGCGCATGTCAGCGAACATCCGATAGATGCGTATCGGTTGAAGACAGCGGCCCGGTTTGCAACATCTGACGATGTCTTGTATCTGAGAGGCTGATTCATGTCACACGGATTGTGCCGTGCCACCTGGCAGCATAGTATAGTTATTATTTTGGGTAACTGTCAAGAACGAGCAAAGGCGAAACGGGCGGGATTTTAATAAATATTGTCAAGTAGTATGCATTATTTTGGATGCCGAAAAAGATGACGGAAAGCACAATGTTATAGCAAAAGTTTACCAAAGAGTTGATTCAGGGAAAACCCTCTGTTTTTCAATTGGCTTATTGCTGATTGCAATATGGTACGAATGTACTGATTTGCCTTATTTGTTAGCTGAAACTGCAACGAATCTTACTCAGCCTGCTATTTTAACATGGAGAAGTACGGCAGCGCATTTTGTCCATAATTACTAAGTCGACTAGCACAATTAGACGCTTCACTCAACTAGCAGCGACAAACCGTCGTGTATCTAATGTCAGTTTCTTGGTTAGGCTGCGCACATTGCTTTTGAGGGTAAGCTTTCAAGCTGCTAAAGTTCAAAAGCCGATACCATTCACAGAGAAGGGCGTGATTCATGCTGTCGGGCAATATACAGAGGAGCTTCGTGGATGACTGGTCTTTTGGGGGTAACGGGGGAGGAAAAAAGCCACAGTCTGCTTGTGAGGTTCAACCTCGACTTCGTATGGGCTACAAGCAATGAAGAGGACGAAGTGCACGGACACGCCGCTAAAGTCAATATGTACGAAAAGCAGCCGAAAGAAACGGTGGCTACGATTTCTCCCGGCTAAGTTCTTTGCCGCTCTAGGAGAACACTGGGCGGCGTCAAAGGTGGAAAATGGTGGCGCGCAGAACAAGAGAAGACCGACGAACTCAACTATAAATTCTCGACTATCTCGATATAACGTGATATCATGCTGCTTTAGATCATATGCTTTGAAATTGAACAGACGCTCGCTGACGGGCGTTTTAACGGAGAGAGCCTAAGCCCGGCCGAAGCCTAAACGCCGATATGCCTGCGGTTTGGGGCGGAGGAAAGCAAAGAGCAGCAGGGCGGGGTGGGGATGAAAAAAGGGTAGAGGAACGGGATTTCGCCCATACGTGTTTTCCAGCAAGGCCCGAAATGCTTGCATAAATGAGTGCAAACCCTGGCGCTCGAAGCTGAGAGCGCGAAGCGCACGCTAATGAAGACATTAAATCTGAACCGCACTCAACTATCGTTGGAGCTGTGCTGGATCGCTTCTGTCTCAGATCGCCTTTAGACGAACTTCCACCACTCCCACTCTTTTCCCTTTCCAACGACAGCCCCTGCTACGCGTTCGTGAAAGTGCACTGCTGCTGGTCGTGATTGCCGGCAAGGCGGGCAAGAAGGCGAGGACAAACTGGGCTGTAGTATCGCTGAGGGATACTGGACAGAAGTCAACGTATACGGTTGACTGGGTTGGTAGGGATGGGATGGTTGGGGGGGGGGGGCTATGGGTAATCAATTGAGCGAATATATTCACCATAGCAAGTTTGTACAAGCGAGTACACCCGACTCTGCTTGATCAGCTTGCTCGCCGCCCTTGTTTAGCCCGACGTTGTCGTATTCAGCTCCTCCCACCCAGTCATTCGGCGTTTGCAGCATACACGCGCTCATACTAGCATGGCCTATACAATAGGGGCAGTCAGTTAGCAAGCTTGCTAGCCAACTCATCAAAGTGAGTCATGCTATCACTATACGCAACCGTTCAGGCAGGTCTGTAGAGGGCCTCATAGATCCTATGAACGTTGGCTGATGTCTCGCAGCATTTACGTATTATTCACGCTATTCTGGGCCACGGCTCCCTTTCATTTTAGGTCGTCCTAAACTCCAACCTCAGATCCTGCTTCCCAGCTTCATCTTTACGACAATTTGGGTGACGGGGTTCAATAGGAAAAAGTGAATTGGGAGCTGGAAAGAGATAGGGGAGTGGCCTCGAGCCAAGTTTAGTCGCCGGTGGAAAAATAATGTATGTACTTCGATACCGAACACACGTTGCATGGCTGCAGAAGAACCCCCGAGTAAGCCATTCGAACAAACTGCGCCGCGTTCGCATCGGCTATAGTTATCCACAACGTGCACTATAGACTTATTGAAATCCAGCATACTCGATGTTTAACCGCGTGCAATTAGTGCATAGTGTCCGTAGGAAGTGTGGAATTGCAAATGCAGACCTTCCGCGAACGCATGGTAGCAGTTCTGAAAATCCTAAACGGACATGTTGGAAAATGTGAGCGTTTTAACTGGACGTTGCCTGTGCTAACCCGCTTTTCAATATTGGTCGGGTCGACGGGATTGGGGCGGATATCATGTCTCGTCCAAATTGTAATTTTGGGCTACGGCGCGGAGAGAAGAGAAATTTAGCGAACTGCTCTTATATGAATGATATCTACTTAGCATGTATGTGCACCGATGACATCACTACTGATGTTAAAATAACAGCGTTAAACATGAAACACAAGCTGGAGATACCGGGAAGTTGCTGTTACGCCGAGTGCACAATCTGCAGGCACGATGAAGCCGAGTTCTCCGTGGCAAGAGTGTCGTAGCCTGCATCTACAAAATGCTACAGAAGCGTGCCCAGCAAGCTATCAACGTGCCACACGGATAAGATACATAAATTTTTCATTTATGCACGGCCCGCAATCAACGTTGCTCTAATCGAAGCAACAAGCCGAACGGGGACTTCGATCTACTATATATGTTATTTTTGATAGCATGTGCGCAACGGGAAAAACTTTTGATAATCATGGAACAAGCGATGTTTCCTGTAGCTGACGGTATAGTCGTCCGGTGTAGGAGTGCTCAATCTCTGCAACGCCGAAAAATAAAAGGAAAAATGCAGCAAATACACTGAAGAAATCTGGGCAAGCCCTACGCTCTTTAGGATTATTTTGTACATGCATTTTATAGTGGCCGTTATTGACTCTTCGACTACTATTCTGCGAATTGTTTTACCATTATCCTGATGGCAACACATCTGTGTAAAGTACATTTACATATATATATATATATATATGTATATATATATATATATATATATATATATATATACAGAGCAGACTAAAAGTTTCCTAACGGTCTGAGAGTCTTCATTCTGCGTCCTTTAAAGTAGCAAAAAAGAGAATGAAGTGAAACTTTAAGTTGAAAGAGTTAAGACTCTCAAACTATCAGATAACTTTTGAGCTACATATTGATATTGGGGTTAATCTGTTCAACGGACTACGCTGTTTAAGTCGCGCAAATGATTACATATAAAGTTTAAATGATTATGTTTTATCGCAGGGTTCGAACTAAAGGTCCCTCGCTTTTCTTTTCCGGTAACTTAGCTTCAATTAATATGAAATCAGTTTCCTGTTACTCTTCACCTCTAATCGGCTCTCCAGCGACAGGCCTTTGGGTGAGCTCCTTCCACGGACGCGCCTAGACGTAGAAGCAGTATACGAGCCAATTCAGATATTCGTAGAGACACAACGCGTATATGTGTGGAAACACTTTTCTCCCATTTTTTGGTTCCATAGTATATGACCATCCACATCTAATCAATTGTGCGTCATTTTATACGTTTTTTATAAACGTCTACACACACTTGGCGAGCGCGTACAGATAAAACATATCATTACTGTCCCTCTATCAGCAGAACTTACATCAGTCAGCGGGCCAGCCAGCTACTTTCTACACGGTAAAAGAACAATAGACACTCGCGTATTCGTAGACTTGAAGGCGAAGCATCAACGAAGAAAACGAGTGGCTGAAGGCTCTAGTTGCCCACATCTGCATACGTATCTCGACCATTCACGATTTTCCTTTGGCGGTGATAGCAGTGGGATCGGTATTAGCTACGTTCGCCGGCCAAGTGATGGCCGACATCAAGTGACCCTCATCTTATAGGAATACTATTTTTTTAAAACTTTGACCACGGGTCGGCTTCGCAATGAGTACATTTTCTCCAGTTTACTCCTAAAAAAACTCATTGTAGCTCGTGTTAGTTTTTATAGTTTATTATATTACGGAGATTATTTTACTTCTGTTAGTGTGAATGCGTTATGTAATGTGCCGCTCGTCAAGATACGGCCCGTGGCTCAATTTTCTATTCTTTTCTATTCTGAAAATTGCTCCGATATTCTGTCACCGTGTCACATCACGACCGAATTAACGGCCGCCCCATTGGAGACGCTATTCCTCGACAGACATCCCGTTTATAAGTAGGTCTCAGTACGGGCTTGTACTTTAACGATTAGGTGCGATCGCAACCTTGCTAGACATATCTGAGAAATACCGAGTCATCTAATAATTACTGCGGTCTAATTGATGCGTCTTCGACAACGCCATCGCCGGCTAATTATATACCAATCGTTGTATTGCAAAAAAAAAAAAGAAGATATACAAAACAACTTAAAACACACAACAGTAATGAAATTTTTCTAACATTACTACAAAAAAGGCACAAGCAAATTTTCTTTCGAGCGAAGATTTGATATCTTATCACCGAAGTCTTTTCGTATAATCCACATTTTCACTGCTCAACACAAACACGATTCTGTTACTCGTATCCTGTTTCTTGCGTGATATATTTAGTTATAGGTATGGACGGTGGCTTTGTGGTACCTAGGATTTTCACAGGAAGGATGTCAGGGTAGTGATGAATATAGTTGGCCTTACTTGGCCGTGGCTGCTTACATGGTAAAATTAGCACGCACAATCTAATATCTATATAATGTTTCAAAAACGCATAATTTTTATATTCGTAACCTATGTCTCCTTCGTGAGACATTGTTTGCCAGCTTATTGCTGGCATTGTCCTTTTGTCCGTTTCCGTTATTTTTCCCGTGCGTTCATTGGCCTGTCTATCGGGCAAGTGACTTTATCTCGATGAAAAAACTCTATTCATTTGGGTAACCTAAACAGATGGAGCAACCGGTCGCTTTAATGTCATTATTAAAGAGATCGCCTTTCTTGGTTCATATTTAGCCATTAGTACTCACGAACATCTGCGTGTATACACAGCGAATCAGGCATCTAACAAAGTTTCATTGATTGCTTAGTTTAGCATACGCTTATTCGATCTCTTTCAGTTCTGTAGTTCAGTAACAAGATCAACTATGGTCGTCGACGTTGCATATCAGCGTGGTGCGCTTTGGCGTCTTAGTAGGTTCATCGTTGATTAACTCTGTCTTCAATAGGATCAAGACTGAACTCCTGTTTTCAATAGCAATGCATTCATTGGTCGCCGTTGTATTTTCCGTATTAACGCTTTTAATGATCGTGTTATTTCTATGGTTCGTATCCTGGTCGACTGGCAATCCTGCCAGTCTCACGAGGCGCCTCGCGTGAGTGCCGTCCTCTGGCAGGTAAAGACACGACAATCGGCGATGTTAACGTATGAAAGAAGCGGTGAATGCTCTAGTGTTCGATGTCCTATAAGCGGCTTCTTTGTCCCAAAGGCCAAGTATGATAGTTCTGTTCTATGGGCCAATGGCTTCTGCAGCAGTAGCAGGCCGTACGAGGGTAAGCTACGGCGTAAAGTAACAAGACTCGAACGGGAACCATGCTTTGTAAATAGTCCGGTGAGTTTATCCGCTCGAAGGTATGCCAGAAAATGCTCGACCATGACGTCATAGGCAGCAAAACATTACATCAATATTAAAGAAGAATATAATAGAAGAAAACACTTTCAATGGCCGTCGCCAGCAGTTCGAAGAACTTCCTGAAAGGGATCCTTGAGTCCTTGAAGAATGAATGAGACGACAAGAGGTTGTTCAGGAACCGTGGACACTATCGGATTTACAATGGGATGAACGTGCCCTTCTACGTCTGTTACTTCGATCCTTTCTATGCCGACGCCACTTCAGCAGCTATCGGTTGCGTCGAATGACAGTCCAAAAGATAAATGAGGCCGGCGAGGAGAAAACACAACACCCTGACCGATGCGGGCACGTTCACACTCAGAAAAAAGACAAAAATTGGCAGCGGCAGCAATGGCAGTAATTCTACGGATTTGAAGACTCCTACGGGGGCGCTCGTGGGCATTAGTGGCAAAAAGGGAGGTACCGAGGTTGAGTACGCGTAGCGCGAAGCCTCTAATGTGTCCCATGGAAATTAAATCTGACAGGTAAGATGATCATAAACAGGTTGATTGTCCCTTTATGAGCGGGGGGTGAGGTGAAACGTGTTCAGTGGTCGACCGTATAAATACAAGGCGTACGGATACGTGATTGGCTGACTGGCAAATGGCCCAGCTTACTCAGCGGTGTATTCGAATGGGCTCCTTTGTAATATTCTTCGTTGTAGTCGATACATTTTTACTCCAATGAAATCGATCAGAAGATTGTAAAGGTCAGAAGCAGAAGTATTAAAGACGATATGTCAGTTGTTGGTATCACAGATATGTATCAACATCTACACTAAGGTAAAATCTTAAGTAATCTTAAGTAATAAGTAATCATTAAGGTATCTTGTCCAGAGAAACAGATTTCGACAACGCATACTCGAATGAGAAATGGGGTGTTACGTGTCGCTGAGAAAATTTCGACCATCAAGTGACGGCGTCACGGTTTTAAATAAACTTTAGCTTATACGCAGACGGAAACAAACCACTCACTTCTACTAAATTTTGAGTGCTAGATTCTTCCATAGGTCATAACTTTGCATTGTGTTTCTAGACCGACTGGTCGCGTAACGTCGTCAGCTAAACTTTTTCGCAGTCGGTCTTTCTCTCAAGAGACCCTCAAGGTCTCTGAATACAATCCCTAATAATATTTAAGTCGATGTTATACTCTTCAAATGTCCTAAAAATGTCAACGAAAATATTTAGTAACTCAAAAGATTTGGACAAAACAAATGCCAACAATGTTTGCAACCTTTGTCCGCAGTCGTTTCTACCCACAGGTATACCCGGGATACCTTTCTACTACTAGACTCGAAAATCCATAGTGACTTCAAGCAGCACTGAAGATTTTTGCTGCACCGGAGTCGAAACCAGCGGGCCATCTGTTCGCTGAGATTCCCCGTTATAAGCCGCCACCTTCGCAACCGCCGCAGTAATAAAGAAATGACTTCATGGCCTCCTTGCGGCTCCGGCACGCTCCTAAACCTTTAGCGCGCCAGGCAGAAATCTACTAAAACTCGCCATAGCATACGGACTGCTGCCATAGTACCGATACAGGGTAACTAGGCGCAAGCATTTGTTGACAACAAAAAGCTTGTCTCTAGGCGAACGAAACAGGGACAGATCTGTCCCGTATCGATCCACTCGACCGGATAAAAAGGACGATACGCCAGAAACCTTATCCCTGTTTGATTCAGAAGGACAGAGGACGGAGGAGAACGAGACGGTAGAACGAAAGGCGAATTGTGCATTTCTTTCCCAGTAGCGGACCGCTCTGCTGTGGTATGCTCTGTGCGGTAGGGTCGATGGGCGGTCCAATGCTAGGATCGGGTCAAATGACGGCTTCTATCAAACCTTTGTACCCCTGGAGTAATCGCTGCCGATGGAAAACCAATCACCTCGGATAGCTAGTTGTGGACCAAGCTCTGGAGTTTGTAGCCAGGGCCAGCTTGATGAGAAGTCTCGCCATGGGGTGCTACGGCCCATTTGGGGGACACACACGGATGACCAACGACAGAAGATGAAAGCGACAAAGCGAATAGAGAACGGTATTACAGCGTTCACCAGCAACTAGCGGCGATCTCCTACGCTTTCGGGGTAGCGATTGCGACCGCTGCTGCTGTGCTCTTTATGAGAGGGTGGATAAAGATGGCAAGTCGAACCTGGTTCTGACACAACTACCATTGGGTCAAGCCTTTAAAACATGACTCTATGATCCTATATAAAATACAGAAATGGAGCGGCGGACAACTCTTCATAATTGTCGGAGGAGTTGTTCCTCATCCGACTTTTTTTGGTAAGGACTTTCTTTACCCGTTGACAGTTTCATTCGATTGCCTTCCCTCTGTATACAGCTTTTTTTCGCGTTTGGGCCTTTTCTGAGCCTTCGTCCTCTAGGCATTATGAATTCGTCTCCTTTAGCGTGCTCACATTCGTTGGTCGTCATCCACGTTCGTGCTACCTGGCCGACATCGAGGACAGAAGAATGTTGCGAGGTATGAGGTGGGTCGACAAAGCTCCGAAGTGCGTATGGGAGAGCAAAGGAAAATCTATGTGGACAGAAGAGCTCGTTCTGGGTGACACGGCGATCGTTTGCGATCGTGACAATCGGCGTCGTTGTCAGTCAGTCGCTGGCGACAAGGAGGAGAACAAGCGTTCTGTGAGCTAAGATGAAAAGCCAATTAGGAGTGTAGGTATGCTGTCACAGTGGTAACGACGACTCGATGCTCCGAGGTAACGGATCTGTGACTCGGTCAGTGTCACCATTGGGAATCAATACGACGATTATGGCTGGTATGGTTGCTGGGACTGCCGCCACCGTCCCTCTACCCTATCGACAGTGCTCGAAGTGGCTGATTTCGTTGTATACCGCTGTGGCCCTTAGACTGCCACCCCAGGGTACGACATGGGCAAAAGATTGGAAAAAGTTCGAAGATGGGTTTTGTAGCGCTGGGTTTTGTTGCATGATGTATCTCGAACACGATCCTTTTACTCGTCAAAACAAGCAGCGTATACCTTGTTACCGCGTGATCTATATTATAAAAGAAGTAGTTGTTGGTAGTTTTTCCTTTACTTTTCCTTTCGATTTCTTTCTGTCCTTTCTTTTCGGCTATCGCGCTCAATGTCGACTCTATACTTTTCCTTCATCATATCGATGCTGCTCTTCACAAACGTGACGCGCCTTTATAGCGTTTCGGCTGATGAAGGCGTTCTCCTGCGCCTCGCATCAACAGCATTGGCAAGGACACCTCACTATACCTCGCGACTCCGTGACACGTAATATCAGTATAATAGCAGCCCAATCATTCCTCGCCTCATGACGTTCTGTTGACAATGCCTGAGGAACCTTCCTCCTACGCTCGGTGGAACTCATATACATTTTGCATGTTTGTTTGCTTATAGAACGTGATTTCAATAGCAGATGGAATGCAGTTGTTATCGATAGACGTACAAGAGGGGTCACAATGTATGAGAGGAGGAATAAGCCAAGTAGATATATAGGTACAAAAAAGAAACGAAAAACGAAGCAATGCAACTAGTGAGCGCCATTATTACCTCTATATTGTTACTACTGGCAGATGAATAGAACACATATTTACAAGGTAGCTATGAGGTTAATACACACGAAGAAAGGACTCAGCAAAATGAAGTTTATATATGCGGCTTCGTCTACCAACTCTTCCCTTACGAGATGATTGAAGGATACACAAATATCTTGCGTTACAGCCTGACGAGGCTTCTATGAACCAGATAATGCACTTCGTGTTTTGGTAATACAGTTATTATTATATCGTTGGCATTAAGGCAAAATTAGTATTGCCAGCACAACTCAATAATCATCCTCATAATTATAAGATACTGGTAACAACACAAAAGGTAATCGAGCTTTTAGTTTCAATATTCGTAATATTAACTTCAATTACCAACGAACTAAATTACTAAAGTTCTACACAGTTCTTATTACCACTAACATGTAACAAAAATGTAGGAATCCGGCTTGTAATAGTTGTCGAAAAAACCACTTACGAACGCTATGTAATCGTTTACGTTTTGACATAGACATTTATATAAACACGTATTTTATCTGTATAAGTGCCAGCGAAGGTGGTGGGATGCCTCATATTATTATAGATAATAAGTAATTTGCTTCGACTTTTCTTATAATACATTCAAATACTTATAATAGATTCAATGATTCGTTCCGTAACATCGGACTGTGTACGTACAGCTAGAACAGTATTACCTTACGTATGCAGGACGTCTCACAGTTGTCACCGAGTCATAGTCTAGTACGATGAGTCGTCCTGTTATTTCCGATAACGAGCCTCTATATTGTCTACGCTAATTTTACCTGTAGAACGCCAACAGCGAGGGAACAAGCTAGAGGGGTATCGCATATCGAAGCAGAGCAGTTTCCCTTTTATTTTGGTCCCTGCGCGCTGAGACTGTTCGACGACATGTTGAACATTTAAAATATGCTAGATAGAGGCGTATCGTAATACCGTGCGCAGAGGGCGTTACATGGCTGAACTCTTAATGACATTTTAGCCACTTGATAGACTTATGTCGCCTAAGATATAAACATAATTTTTCAGCTTGAAAGTTAGCATTTTTTAAAATTGCAGGGGAACAAAATGTAGTAGGCAGAACAGTTGAGAAAAAAATTAACGTGAAAACTTTTAAACTGTTGCTTTGGCTTTCGTTACAGACAAACCTAGATTCATACCTTCATTTCGAAATAATTGCTCGTTTGTTTACGAACAAAAGTGTGGAAGCTTTAGGGGAAATTTTATTTGATACAACCAACGGTTCATTGCTATTTACAACTTCTGATGAAAAAATACGCATGTTTAGTATGTGTTACACACTGCAGTTGATCCAGCGCAGAAACATAGACGATCGATGTTTGACAGTATTCAACCTTTTTTAAAAAATTACTCTTACAGGAATTGTTCCCTGAGTTTTGTTGAGGCTGCTTATGAGACTCAGCGCATTGCTTCTTTACTGGTACGCTGAGTAACTCATAAAACCCTGAGAGTCCTGGATCATTCGCGTACAAACGATTAGTACATTTCGGCACACTTATATGTATACTTATTTATATAAAAGTTGGCTCCGTGAAAGATCTCGCCGCATCCCCCACGTATCGGAGAGCTAAGTAGCACAGGTAGTGACCTCCTTTCAAGAACAGCAGCTAGAAAAGTCGTTAGTACTTAACTTTGAGCTCTTCTTTCAATATAACAGCGCATCCATTCACCTGGGTAATAAGTTGAACTTCGTACATAGAAATTTGCAAAAGCCCCCCACGAGCTTTAAGCCGTGTGTGTATAAGCCTCAGGAAATATATACATGATAACACGTTACGAAATATGGTTGTAACATGGGGTTTCTGGCGAAACATAAATGAATCCTTACACAAATAAGGGAGTTATGAACGACGTGCCGGCATTTGATAGGTGGCTCTGTAACGAACGCTGCCCGGAGGATCGTCAGCGATGGATTGAGCTACTCAATATACGAAATTAGTATACAGTGATATTACTCTGTACCTTAAAAACGTTTTTAATCATACAATTCAGACGTACGATCATGTACAATATGATTGAAGTTCTCATGATGTTTTGGGCTGAAACATGGCCGCTCATATTTTTTGCAGCTGCGCCCGCCATTAATATAGGCGCCATATCGAAAGCGCCTAAGCGTTCTATATTAGACAGGCGCGAACAGTTTCAACGATTTCTCTTACACTGTCTTTGACGTAATCATCCGACTCCCGTCGGTAATAAGTTCGTAACGCGTTTTTTTTTTTGCGTTTAAACACAAAAACTTTAGACAGAAACTATTTTATGTCAACTCTACAGTAAAGGGAAATATATTTATGATGATATTTGACTAGCAGCATTACATACGGATTATAGAATGAGAGTTTTTACACGCGCACACACTATGAAA
This sequence comes from Varroa destructor, assembly GCF_002443255.2. NCBI lineage: Eukaryota > Metazoa > Arthropoda > Arachnida > Mesostigmata > Varroidae > Varroa > Varroa destructor. The sequence goes on from NW_019211457.1 coordinate 4,018,194, forward strand.
AATCACTGACGACAACACAACTATAGATTTTTAGAATAAAAAATTCTTACGGTTCTGTGAAATTTTTATAGCAAATTTTTCTACCCATTCGGCGTACTACGCCAAAGTTATTTTCGAAGCTCTTGGTAAGATTGTATAAACCGATGAGGATAATACAAGTTTCAAACTCTGGGTTTTTTTTAGTCAAATGATTCAAGCTAAGTAAAAGTTCCAGTGATTTTGGCTTATCAAATGTTCTTCATAAATAACGTTCATAAAATAGGCCGATTTTTAGCATGCATTTTATTGTAGTATAATTTCTCCTTACTTATCAGGCTCAAGTATTGAGGTGCTACATAATCATCAGCATATGTACAAGGTGCGACACATATACCTCTTGACGGTTTGAGGCCTTTCATTTTACATTTTGCTACATGTTAAAATAGCAAAAGGCAAAAAAGAAAAAAAATTTAGTAAAAAAATTCTTCGATTGTTAACCGTTCTTTCTTTTTGAACGGGTAGAAAACTTTTGCCTCACTCTGTACATTTACATCCTGGGCCAGGCGAGTTCTGTAGGTGCCACTTCCACAAAGCTTGCATTGTTACAAAATATATATATAAAGGGTGTATCTTTTACGAGAACCTTGAAAAAAATGAGGGACGCGAGCGAATCAAAATGGCGTCTATCAGTCGACCGTTTTTTGACGAATCGTTCACATTTATGTGGCGAAACAGGTTTTTGTGTTCTCATCTAGTGGGTTAGAAGAACGTTTCGTTTTCCATGAAAAAAATGGCTTCTGTATCATAAAGCAAATTTTTATTAGCTGTACGTACAAACAACTGTCAGCATGTCAACTTCAACAAAGGCTTAGTTATCGCTATAGCAACTATAACAACATAGACACAACTTCCAATTCGCAAAACTCTCTGTCGAAAAGCATTATAATAATCTATAAAAGGTCCGGGCAGCCTATGCGCATCTCTCAGAGTGTGTTGTCACGGTTGTCAGGAACATGCGGCCAACTAATCACTATGATATATTGCTACGTACCGTTACATGAGTCTATTGGAAAACAAACACAGAGTTATCTGGATCCGCTTGGACTAACGCCTAACGGTTTAAATAGGCGGCCGTAAATTAAGAAGTTTATATGAGAAGCAAAACATTGCCAATGTATCCTTTCAGACGTATGCCCCTTACACACAGTGACCGTACCGTAAATTTTTACAATTCCAGTAACGACCAACAACAACAACACGGCTTGATGCTTGTGCCGGCCGGCCTTTTGTTCTTTACTGTTCCCATGTTTTTTTTCCTTTTCACGTTTGCGCCGTGCCACCGTTACTGACTGATCTAATAACGCTTTCCAGATCAGTGACCGGAGCAGTCCTATTGATAATCGGCTTTATCATCACATTCAAACTACACGCACACAGCGTTCCGTTCATCCAAGCAGCTATTACTCCTTTTATTGATTGACATCATCCACTCTGTGTCAGGAAACAACGCGATCATCAACAGATGCCGCTAATGCTAGATGGCGGGCAGAGGAGACAACGAAAAAATAATGCTATTATGGGTCCGTCTGTTCATGATACATTAAAGGAAGGTTCTCAGGGTTCCTTGCCGCTGTTGTTGCCTTGCGCAGAGTCTCGGTATCTCATCTCCCTATTCGCTTAACCCCTGCCTGGAGTTTGCCACTTTCCCCTCAAGTCTGGTGTTCCGACTCGATTCACTGTAACGTAGTACTCGCTTACCCAGGCCAATGAACGTTGGATAGAAGAGAGTTTATGGGGCTCTTTGGCCCCCTTCCCTTAGTTTTATCCCCTCTCTATCTTTGCCTTCTTCTGCGCCTTTCTCGCTCATCGCCGCCTACTGTGGGGACTCCCCGCGTCAACTCCGGGAACCCATGTATCGCTGCCTCCTCTCTTTCGAAGTCGTTCGCTCAACCCTGAAAGCAAGTTTCGTCCGGCTAGGTCAGTTAGCGAAGGGTCGAGCATCAGCGCATTGGTTCTCTCAAATTCGTCCGCGTGTGGTCCTTGTGCCGCCGAGGAGTGCCGCTATTACTTCCGCAGCCGAAGAGAAAACATAGTGGAGGAAAGAACTATTCAGAGAGTAAACAAGCAGTCAGCCGGGCCACCGACTGGTAGAGTTCTTCACTTCTGCTGTGGAAGCACTATATCAAATCGTGTAGTTGTATAAACCTCGCCAGCCAATGAAGAACTGTAGAAGGAAGATACCAGACAAAATGATGTCTGAGAAATCAAGAGACGGGTGTGGTGGGTCGGGGGTAAGAAGGGTGCTGGCGGTGATACTAACAGACGGCTAGTGCTCGCTGGCCTTCGTGTTAGAGCACTGTCTTGGCTACTGATGCTGGGTACATAGGACATTCTGGGCAGGCTTAAAGAACTTGGGACACCCACCTCGAGCTACCCCAAAGTCGCCAAGAGCTGCTGCTTGCTTCTATTGAAAATCGCTGCTGCCGACTCAGCGAGTCCATCACTGCTTCGACCGTTGGCGATAGAAGCGGACTGGCAGGCCACATCACATACTTAGCCAGCCATTGCCGTCATTCCCGCAAAATATGTGCTGCCATCAACCCATCTGAGCCAGCAACACCAATGAGTGAAGTCGGTAGAGGCACCAGCCAACAGCACATACACTACAGCAAAACTGTAGTGAGAGCGAAGTTGCTGCAGAAATTAGCGGTCAGTAATCGCGAGAGCAGCAGAAGCTGCAAGGCCAGATCTGCTGGCAAGATTGTCATACGACATTACTTATACGTCACATGCACGCTCAAGCCGCTTTATTCGGAAAGACGATAAAAGTATAAACTTGTCTTATGAATATGGCCGCTGGTCGTACTAACTTACTTCACAAACGCTGGTTTTATAAACTCCACCTAAGTTATTTTTACCTTTAAGCGAGCTTTGTAGATCTTAGAGCAGCTTAACGGTCGTGGTCGGGCCTGCCCTTGTTCATTAGAAATGCGTCTTTTAGCGACAACGATCAATAAATGCATCGAACATAAAGCAGATTCAATAGACGCTGGGGACGAAAACCCGAAAGAGAAGATATCGGTATGTAATAGCGTTTGACGAAGCGGTCACTTTCTGAAACGACGAATACGAAGGGCGTCACGTCATGACCGGTTTTCTGGTTCGATACAAATGGGCTTGTTTCCTAAATTTGATCTGGATTCACCCTTCTATTCATCATTTTGGTAAAGCTAAACGGTCTCACTGGTTGATTTACAGCTTCGTATTTGCTTATGTTTATTCAAAAAGAGTGAACTAGAGAGAACCTTAACATTCATTTTTTGGTTGTGCTTTAACTAAATACCGTTTTTTCGACTTATGCATAGAACCATGAACGTGATTTAGTAAACCAGTTTGGGTATATTTTGCAAGCCTAGGCACTTTTGATATGTAGAATCAATTCAGAAAGTAAAAGCTTGGATTACTACTGTTGTTACAAGAAGCCACTGGTTCTACCGAGGCACAAATCAGTAAAGTCGGTTTACAATAGATTTATAGGCCGTCCTATTTAGATGCGAAAACGAATCTCGCGACCTTAAACACTGCTCCAAATGAGCGTACCATACCATTCCAGACTACATCTCGCGTTTGACTTTTAGCACAACAGAATTAGGACGAACCTACCTGCAATCGCAAAGCTTCTTCAGACTAAGGTGGACGCGCGCTCACCTATTTGAAATCAATAGATTATATAATTCGAGAGGGATCTTCCGAAGAAGCAGGGTGAACGCAGACAGGAAGCTTGGCATTTGATAACATGAAAGAAATTGGTCTTTAATAGCATGAAGAAGGAAGTACGAGCATTCCGCATCGAATTACGGTTTCGGTTGTTGCTGACTGAAGAGTTCGCGGACCTTACAAAGAAACGTTTTGTAAATGTACGCTAGGCAGAGCACATGTAGACGGGCAAACCACAAGGAGGTTACGTTTTGCTTAATCGTATTCGAATAGTCAAAACGCGTGCACAAAAACGAAGCCGATTTTATAAATAATCGAACGATCGGCCGCGCGCCAGGGCTAACAAAGGTCAGCTGTTCTTTTCTATTGGGTGAACCTTATCGATTTCCATCTACCTTTGCTAATTTTAGATTAGAAAGTCTGTTGCCTTTTGGACCACTGTTGTGTTGTGTAGTAGTTACAGATGGACTTCCAAGTTAGTCGAAGCAACACTGAAGAAGAATTTTAGCGAAAATTTTGTTTTCGGGAATGATTGATGCCCACCGTAACAACCCGAAGCCATGTTTTTCAATGAAGCGAACGCAAAAAAAAATCAACAATTCAGTATTCGTGCGAAAGCATTGACACAATATGACCCACTGATACACCCGACGTCACGTCGTTGCTGGCCGATCGCTACTTATACATACCGTGACTCTGCGGGGGTAAACATCTGTGGAAAATCAAGGTTGTCCTCGGTAGGCACCAATGCAATTACAAGCTACTAGAACTGCTGTGGTAGAAGCTCGAATAGACAGCACGCTCGGCCTTTGAAAATAGGCTTTCATCTACTACAGATGAGTGTGCAGGTGGATACCTATTTTTACAAATGCACATAAAAATTGTAAATAAACTCATCAGTAATACGATAAAAAAAAAAAACTGGAAAATTAATTGAAATTTGTTGTCAGAGGTGTTTCGGGCTACACAAAAGGTCCCTGTGAACATTACTATATATTGAGTGGTCAAAAAATAGAGACGGCTTTAAAGCAAAAATTAAAGCGATTATTTTTTCTATTTTAAAACAATGTTGCTATGCGTTTAAAAGAAATACTCGTCATTTTGGGTAGATAAACTTCTACTATTATTCTAAAAAACAACGCAAATCTATCACCGTAAAACGTTTGCGGTTTCTGAACTAGCTGAACAACATTAAGGGAGTTCTGCGAAGACCAAAGTAGACGATAGTCGGCTAACACAAGATCCGGGCTATTCAGCGAATGAATATATTGAAATTTTCCATCGAAGTCTTTCCTCGATTTTTGCCGAATGGCCAAAAATGGATGTGGTCTGCTACTTTTATGGCAGAAGACGACGCCCTTTCTGTTCAGTAGGTCCGGTTGATTTTTTTCAATGGTTTGTTCTAATCCTGTTAGTTGTTGACAGTGGAGGTCTGAATCAGCCTTTTTGCTGGACGGCAAAAGCTCATAGTGCGCGGTTCCTTTTCAAGCCCGGCAAATACATAGCATCACCTTTTTTGGCGTCTACTACAAAGTAGACACAGATCAGCGAGCACTTTTTGTGCGCATTATCATCGTGTGTGATATACTTCTTATCATGCTAGTTCACCTCTTTTATAAATGGTTCAATTTAGTTACTTTGGTAGAATTTTGCAAATGGATATAGGGTCGAATAAATTCGTCTGCGTGGGGCACCCGAACCTCAAACTTTTTTTATAGCTATCTTTCTGTAACTAACTTTTTTTTTTAACTGCTAAACTTTGTTTTGTGGTAGAATCTTAATTCAGTCTTGTTTTGGTCAGCTTTCATCAATTCCTTTCGTAATTGCTCGACCACTACAAACAACTTTTACATCGAAGCTTTCGGAAGCTACGAAGGCGGCTTTAGGCACTTTCTCCCCACAACGAATCTTAAACGCAATTTTCAAACGAACACCGACCCGTGACACGTACTGCCTGAAAGCTGTCTATCCAAAAAAAAAACTGTTAATATCTGTACTATATATATAGTATATAAAATTCCAAATATATATATATATATATATATACACTTGGAACAAAGATAACAAAATTGCATATTTGAACACGCAACATAAGACCTCCTTTGAGGAATGTTGATACGTGTTGTGTTATGCATGCATGGAGGGACGGACGGGGCTTCTCTGAACAAAGTGAATTGGTAATACGTTTAGCACAAAAATGCAGGATTATCGTACAATAGGTCAGGTAGAGGAAAACGCTCATCATTTTAATTGTTGCCTTATGTAGTAGCTCGTGCCGCAAGCGATAGTCATAGAATAGGGGATATTCTTCCAATACGATTTGCTTTATGAATGCAAATGTGCAAAATGATCTGGAGAATTCAGTAACGAGCTAACCAAGGGCAGCTTGCGTCAGTTTGCGAACCTGCTAGAATTTGCCGCCCACAAACTAAGCCGAGAGGATCTCCTAGCGGTTGTGAAGATCTAGTTTTTTCCATCTGTCAACAAACGTCGTATATTTTCTATACGTTTCATACTAACTTCATTACTCGACGGACGCATGCACATCTCCTTTATGCGTATATATGCCATTTACGCATATAGTTGTTTTTTTCCCCATATTAAATGACGTGTGTGTGTTATATGCTCGATGTGTCCGTATATCCAGACCGGTCCGAGCACCCTGTGTCCATCCGACCGGCATCGGGTGTGTCAATTTCACAGGCTGATGAACCACGCCTCGGATTGCGACGTAGCACTAAATGGAATAATTGGCAAGCAAAGGCAACATGCCCCTCTCCGGGTTCAGTTGTCGGACACGAGTTCGGAGGCGGTCGAATGCCGATGCGCTGCGAAACCCGCCGTAGTGCTCCCGCAGTCGGCGTCAGGCAACTGACGGCTGCCTAGCCTAGATGTTCGCCAGCTTCTTGCGTCGCTAGAAACGCTGGTGGAAGTCTGTTCTAGAAGTCGATAAAACTTCACAGCTTCTTCGTTAATAACATCCCCAGCAGACGATAAAATGGACGGTAACGATAAGCAACCAAAGAGACGAAAGGGCAAAGACTATCGTTGACTCTCCATCAAACGGAATTACTTTAGGGGGCGTAATGAATGCCTCGATTCATTACGTCAACTTACAGGCCATATAGATTGGCAGCGCGCAAAGGGTCCACGTAGTCAAAGCTTTGCTTAAAATACACACATCGTGAGATATAGGGAACTGCGACAAACTGGTCTGTCCCTGAGCTCGCTGAAACCTTTGTATGTATTTAGCTGCGGTCAGATGCGTCCAGCGCCTGCATCTGCCGTGCCGGTTTTGACCCAGGACACCGCAGTAGCTTCAGGCGGACCGAAGTCAACAGCAAAGGGCGTACCGCTTTGCCAATGATAATAGTAATAATAATACTAGCAATATAGCACACTTCGGGAAGACTATCCTCATTTACGTTTGGATGGCATGTTTTTTACTGTTGGCACTCGACGTCGCTGTCATGATGACGGGTTAAATAACTATCACTAAAAGTAACGCATACTTGGATAATTATATGGCAGCTTTGTCGATAGCAATAGCAATAATAATAATAATAATAATAATCATCAATTGATAAGTCTCTTGAGACAATCTTACAGAGTCGTCGTTAATAGCGTGTCAAGGTATCATAAGAGATTCTTACGCATCGAGTCAAGATCTATGTGTACCTATGACAAAGCTAAGATTTTCATACGCGAAAGTGCGTCGTTCAAGTAAGTGCTTGGAATTTTATTTCCGATATTTCGGTTGCTAAGGGTTATTTCAGGCGGCTGGCCTCTGCCAGCGAAACATGTACCCAGATTCGAACCTGGGCCAGCACGTGTCTAATAGGCAAAAGCACCACCTCACAGCCATCTGAAATCGTGAAAATATATAATCACGGATAACTAACCTGCAATTAATCAATATAAGTTGTCGTTTGCTCAAGCTGTCGAGGCTCTGTTTTACTTTATTCGAAGCAGCTATCTTTTGAATGCTTCTCGGTGGGCAAAGGAAGGGATCATTGTAAGCGTATGATTAATACAATCGGGATTCGCTGTTCGGTACTTATATTATAACATGACTCTAGTAGGAAGCGTCTAGGTAAGGGCCTGCTACTTGTCATAGGCCTTCTGCGCAATGCAAATATGATCTGGATATCAGACATAATGTGGAGTAGGAAGCTAGCAGACCAGCCTACAACAAGCTGGTTCTGAAAACAAAAATGCCGTTGTAATGGTGCAGTGATAGTGTGTTTATCTACGCGTGGTCTGGGTAAAACTGGATGTAAACATATTTCGCTTAGCTCTAGAAGGCACCAGCCACCGATGCTTAACGAATATCAATTACATTGGCTAGCCATTTTTGTGGTCCACAGCCGATATAAGCTTCTTATGCATTCCCTCTAGCGTTTGAAGTCGAAGAAAAACCCGCAAAGCGCAATTCGAAGACCGCTAGGCTTATCCGAAACTTTCGTTGTACGGCAAGTGCCTTCTGACGTTAGAGCTGCCATACAGACGAACATTTTTAAATGTGTTCTGAATACTACACTGTTGAAAACGAAACATTTTACATGATTCAATAGGTATAAGTAGTTGAACATCAGCGCAAAAAGTTCATGAATGCTGATTCAACTATTTTTGAAAAAATCCGTTGCGTTGAGGTAAAATGGTAAACCCTGGGCAAGGCCGACGAGGGAAACCAAGCATAGTTTCAATTTTACTCCAGCTTCCTTCTCAACTAGACAGAAACATTCATGACGACGCATTGTCTCGATGAATCAAGTAATATTACCTATGAAGACTAATGCCCCAGTAATGCGGTCCGCTGATGGAATTAACGAAGCAAATCGGTAAAGGAACTGGCACAGGTAACTTATTATCTATAGCGAATGTGTGCGTCGTCCTGTTTTGACATATTCGTCAACAATTCGGCTCATAGTAAATCGGATTTGAGCGGTCAGCCGCGAGTAATTTTCAGATCTGACGGTCGAGGGCTCGATAATATCCTCGTCTCTTTATGCCCCCCCCCCTAACTCCACAACGACGACGATACTTACAACCAAGATTTGTGAAATCATATCAGACTGATAAGATACCGAGAGAAGTATCTGAAGCGACAGAGTGGCCGATTCGGCAATGATATAACAGGAAACCTACGATTTCTAGGCACTGTTATCGACACGCCTCTAGTACACCGATAATAGTCCATTAATCATTTTTGTAATTGGCTTCGGTGATAAGAAGTTGGTAACTAGCCGTAAAGTATATAATGTTGTTGATTTAATAGAACATTGTCTAGTGGACGACAGTTGTTTCGGGTATTGATTGGTTCCAATTAGTGAAATAGTTCCAATCATCTTTGCCACCCAGGTCGCTTGCTGTAGGTCTATATATAGCCAGGTCTGTGTGCTTATAGGTCTGGCGTTACGATAATGGCAAGAATTTTAAGCTAGCATGTTGTTGCCATAGCGTTTCCGCTAAGGTCCGTCATGTCTAATTTTTTTTCCAGTGACTTCTGAAATAATTATCTTCTGCTTCTGTAACCTATGACTGTAACGTGAATAGTCTTCAACACGAACATCAATTCCACTTCATTCACATTTGACGAAGGCACGTATCGATGATGTTGCCATTGTTTATGCCCGGAGCCCGATGCCATGAATAATTACCGCATCGGGTCATTACTACATTCGGTTTTTTGCTTATTTGATAACATTGTTCGTGCACAGCGGTGCAGGGTCTAGGGCAAACGGTGGCTATACTGACACTGTTTTTCGTTGCCAACCCGGGCGATCTGACAAGCAAGTCGGTTTGCGTCAGGGAAAGTGTGTGGTGTCTTCGCCAGCAATCATTTATTATCGGATCATCTATAGCGACCTAGACTGACGTAGAATAGTTATTAAACCTCTACATGGAGTAGCGTGCAGCAAGCAGAACGGAGTTAGTTGTTCTTGCCCGAGGCCTCGGCTGAAAGCAGTGGCCGTCGCAACGAGTGGAAGCCAGAGCCAAGTGCCCTTTTCTCCAGGCCTGTCTAGCAGGCTGCTGCGAAGTTTCGGCGGCCACGTCGTGGCCGGCCGGCTCGCTGGTTTGGCGCGATAGCGGTGCGGTAGTGGCCCTTGAACATCAATTCTAGTTGAGCCTTGCTGATGGTGCGCTATGATGTGATCTTATTCGGCGACGAGTTTTTATGCCGATCTAATTTCTAGAGACGGACTTTATAGCGATCAGCCATCATGTCGTTCGCTCGCCGGACTGATGTAGGCACCATCTAAGAGCTTCCTCACATCCCAGTGGAGGGAAAGCGATTATTCGATGGTTCCGTTTTGCTGTTTTTCCAAGTTCTACCAAAGGTCAAATTCGTACGGTGGACTGTCTTTGCTGTTAATGCCTTTCGATACACGGAAAAAGAAATGGTAACACACACAGAATGAACTGAAGTACGAAGATGCAACACATTTGTTTTTCTAATAAACAGCAATCCCTTCACGAGTGCTACTGGCAAGGTGCGTTATGAGTTTTTCACCAAATGATGGTGGGACCGTTCTAACAATTTACTTCTATGCCGTCAGTGACCGCTCGCATCCCTTGAGGTCAAAAGACTTATTTCGGTATATTGGAAGCACAAAAACCGTACCATATTACAGTGTTTATAGATTTCTCGTTTCATTATCGCCATTTTCTTTCTATTATATTAATGTGAATAGATGTTTTTCCTTAACTGAATCGAGTTAATCAGTAGCAGTCCCTTAACCATGTGCATGTCTTGATCCGTATCGTTTTTGTTACACACGTTTCCGTGTACGCTAATATAATCCTGTGTCAAAACTTATTTTTCTAACTTACGTACTATATGATGGCTGTATAAGATCTGGCTTGATTCATATTCAAGTAATTTAATTTTCTAGGCTATAAGTTGCAAAGTGTCGGAAGATTTTTAGCTATCTTCGATAGATTCGAGTTCGGTCCGCCGAAGTGACAGCCAAGAATCTTTTATTGCTGCGCCATCTGTGCAAGATAATTATAAGATAACGACTTTCACAGACTTGCATAAAACACTACTATTAGGATAATAATCCTTTGTCACCAGCAACCTTAGCTGCTTAGATCGGCTGTGCTTGACATTGGACTAATGCTTAAATGGTGGCTCGTGACAAGACGCCTATATATAACCACATACCGTGACAAGGAAGTATCGAAAACTGCACATGTTTCAGTCGTCCAAATACCATTTGTCTCATCGGGATTTATCTTCCGAGTATTCGAAACTTGGTAATTAACAACCATTACTATAAACAACATATAGCTCTGGCCTAGTCTTTCATCATTTGAGTCGCTTTTTAGTTTAGATGTTTGTTGCATCTAAACAACAACTTATACAGGAAATCTTATACATACAGAGATTAGTCCGGCATTGTAGGCATCGACTTTTTTCGCCAAAACGACAACTAAACTAGCGACGTGTGTATGATTGTAGTAGAGCGACTCGCTTTTCTAGAATTAAGGTTTTCTTTACGTAAGTTTTTCGATGGCTGAAAAGGGTGATGAAGAAAGGCTTGCGTTTTGTCCCAGCCCTTTTAGCTCCCTTCGATCCGGGTTGGCCCCTGAAGGGATGCTCAGACGACCCCACTTCTGTCTCCACTTCAAGTGCACACGCGAACGTGTCATGACCTATAATGGCGCACTGACCCAATTTAGGTTCTTCTGAAATACTTTGAAGTTCTGTTAAAGCAGTTGTAGACAGATCTGATTTGATCAAATTTCAGGTCTTTCAGCACAATCCTCGTTGCGACGTCCTATCCTTGAAGTAGTCTTCCATGTCGAATCACTTGCCCGGAAATAGTCAAGATGACTCATATAATATCGAGGTTTTTCACGGGCCTTCTAAAGTGGTTCAACAATCTTTCAAGGCCTATATTTAGCTTTCTATCGCTTTCGTCCGCACTCATTATAATGGGTTAGTTCGGACAAGAGCTCTCTTCGAGCCTCTCTGTCCATCGAGAAACCGTTGATGCCACCCGTACGCTTGGCGATAACTGATAGTCTGATCCCGAAAAGCTGTGTGTAAGACGGCCACCATGTGTGAACGCGTGATTTAGTTCCTTACACAAAGCACAACACGGGTGCTTTTCAGAAAAACAAGACCTGGCCGAAAGTCAGATAGTTCTACAGTACCTCGAAAGTACAACAGACGTGTGCAAGTGGTCTAGAATTTAATGTTCGGATAACAGTTGCTAGCGTATTTGCTAGCTAACATTAAAGACACACTGTAGTCTAGGTTAGAGCCTGGGCATAAACAGACAGATCGTTCGTTTGGTGCTGGGAGCCAGCCGTCATGGAACGAAACGGAGAGATAGAGACACACAGCATACAATATCCTCGAGCGGAACTTTAGTACTAAACAATATCTTAACAAGATTCTAAAATGAAAAATCCTATAACAAATATCGTTCTAATGTAAACGTCGTAATATGTTGCAATTGAACCACCTGTACAAGTTAATTTTACTTGATGCCAACAGCTATTGAACTATTTGCGAATCGATAAATCATTTCTGGACCTACTCTCGAAGACTTGTCCTACTTTCGAAGAGGTTATCAGCGTTATTTGTTCAGTCCGTAGTTTGAATTCTTGCGCTCTAGAATGCCTGCATAATTTAGTCGAACAATTCTTATTCTTCCTACAGTAGTACAATTGGTTTGACGTTTGCGTTCCGGCCTTCTAATATATATAAGCGGCCCTCTTTGACAACTAGGATGTGAATTGATGTTATCTATTGTACAATTTCTCATGGGTTTATCACTACAGGAAATCGCCTCCCTTGAGCTTCTGTTAATCGGCTCGAAGTTCCTTTTGTCTCCCCCAAGTTTTATTGCCCGGATCCCGATCTGCTTACTTACTCTCGAGTGCTTACTTAATCAATACGCGCTCTTATCGCGCTCTCTACATCACTTCAGTTTCGGTCACGTTATTACGTCGAACTATCGTTGTCAGAACAGACGCCGGAAGCAGCTTTAAGCTTTGCTCGTTGTTTTTTTCGTTTTCGTACTTGCTAGTCGTCTTAGGAACACGGTTCTTATCCAACCAGCGCTGCAAACCCTCCCTGAAACGGTGTAATAGCTTGTCGTTTAAGACTATGAGGCTGAGAACTACTTTGCGAATGTGTTCAGAATAGGGTTCCGAAAAGGAAAAAAATGTGGAGAGTGAGCTATAGAAGAAACAGAGCAAGAAGCTAGTGGTAGCGAAGCACGAGCACAAGAATACGCTGACCAAGGTCACATTGCATGATGTAGTCGACCTGCTAGAGTCTAGCGCACTGAATGAGTGTTAGCGATATGTGGCTATCGATGGAATCATAGGAACAGCAGGAGGATGGTTGTAGGAAAGCGCTCGTCGTTGCTGCTGGTCATGATGCTGTGCAGTTTTTTTGCACTAAACCTATATTAATGGAAGCCACCTCTGAACGATTCTAGGAGTAGGCTTACTCTGTTGGCTCACGCCGCATCCGAACCGCTGCCGCTTGACGCTGACTAGTAATAGCAGCATGGAACAGAGCTGCAAGCTACCGCGAGAGGATTCGGGTGGAAAAAGAGAACTTGGCCTGCACTGGTGCACGCGTTTGAATTAGGAGCAGTGATGCTAACTCTAACGCCTTAATGCAGTGCTCTGGCTGGGCTGGCTAGTGATTCTGGTAGCTTTTTTCGTTTCTTTGTGTGTCTTTAGCCATTTACCGTAAAGAGTTTCCCTCGGTCACGCTACACCCTGGGGGAGGGGGATTAAGGCTACGTAGGGCAGGAGCAGGTAGGATCCGCAGAAAAATTGCGGTAAATTAGGATATGTGTGAAAGGGCATGAAAGAGATAAAGCGCATTAAAAAGCGATAAGAAAAGAAGGAGGAGAAACTGGCGGACAAAAGCGTAAGTAAATATTGTTCGCTAGTTCGACAGGATTACATCCGGTGTGAGGCAAAGTTGGGATAAGTGAGCAGGAGACTCAGAAAGAAAAAAATCCAAGGGAAAAGGAGTACAAAGATGCGAAATAGTAGATAGGATCACTCAGTACCGGCGGGATTACCTCCGTCTCCATTGGGTAGACAAAGGGGTCGTGTACATAGGATTCGCTCAAGGGTGACGAAACGCGCTCCATCTAAAATCACCATATTGTCCTTAAATCGGGGCGGAAACGATGTGAACCCAAGATAAAGATGAGCAAGTTAAAACAATATAGGTAGGGTGGGTGGGCAGGCGTATGCCGAAACATACTGTTCAACAATCTATAAAAATGAAATTAAGACAATTCCTAAACTGATGATAAAAGTTTTCGTCATGGACAGGCGATAAGGGAGTTTAGATATGTTATCAACAGTTGACAGGCAAAACGGCGTAGAGGAAATTATGGACACAGAGCATGCATTGAACAATAATGCATGCTACGGATGTTATTTATAATGTTTTAGCAAACAAAGCCACAAAAATATAAACGCGTGTATGTACAAGTATAGAACATCAATGTTTGGTGCCCGGCTTGCACAGTGCATAATAGCGGTTGTCATTTGTAGCTTCTTATAGTGGTAAGTATATGCACTGCTATTACCAAAGATACATTTAAGTAATGCAAGGAAGGATAGCTACAATCGAAGTTGTATCCATTTAGAGAAGATAGAATCCGAATTTAAAACGTCAATTACTTACACAATAGTCAGCCTACACCTTTTGGCACAAGGTTAACAGCGTGATGGGAACGTATCATTAAGGTCAGTCAGGTTTACTGTGTGAACCTCCGCGCTTGCTGGGCTTATACTGAACAATACAGGGAACTCTTGTTGTTATTACTGTCTCTGTTTCACACTTACGTCTTCGATTAAATTTTCAATGAAAAACATTCCCTAAAGTTTAATTTTGTTCGAGAGCGGATTTTTTTTTGTATAATTAGAAACCATACGCAAAGATATCGTCATTAAACGCCTATCAAAAAATGATCACAAACGAATGGTGTAAATCTACGCACGATCGGTGAGTCTCGAAACTACGTGCATCCATAGGAGCCTGATGTAGGCTAATGTAAGCTAACAACGAGGTTTTCTAAATTTATATTTATAAGGACGAATCCCCTGTCGATCTCAGCTCAATTAGACCACTGCTCGAACGTATGACGTGAATGCGAGTACTCCAACTATCACTACCACCTAATATTATTCAGTCTATGTGTTATATCGTCACCAAACTTCGCAATTTATTATCTCTTAAGCCAATTTTTCTCCGTTTAATCGTATATTAATACTCGGAATAGAGTCAATACATTACAGAGGAGCAGGTCATGCCATAGTGCATGCATATAGTCCACATAGACGATCAACCACTAATAGATACAAATGGGGAAAAAGGTGGCTGTTAGGGGAGCTCGACTATCGCAGGTAAAGAGGCTCCTCTTGTTTCGCTGGCAGAGATGAAAGTTACAGTCTCACGTAGACATCTATGCCTAGAAAAAAACCGAAAACAGGCAATGGCATGGGTGTAGACCTTTGCCTGAGCGAGATGGCCTGAGACCTGCTAACATACCCGGGAAAGGCCTAAACGGCACCCCATGCTACGTCCAAGAACGCAAGTCGAACTATGTCGAAGCCATCGGTGCTGGAGTGGCGATGTGGAGTAACTGCTGGCGTCTACCGACCACCTAGGGAAAAGTCGCACGGTCGCATTTCGCGATTTAGGAGCGGATGCTGAGTCAGCCTAAAGGGGACAGGTATTAATGGTTTCTGATCGGTCTATATGCTGTAGTAGATGGAGGTAACGGATAGTGAAAAGTGCGGGCGAAGAGTAGCAGGGGCTATGGCGGCAGACGGCTGATATTTCGTGTGACTCAGGTAAAGCTGATGTTGAATGCTGAAGAGTGAGGTTAGAACGTAGAGTAGATTGGAGCCAGAATAGTGAACGCAAACATTACAATATGATCTTCTAAGATTGACGTCGTGACAAATACCCAAATCTCTGTAACTGCTGAATGAGTTTAGAAAGGCAGTCTAGCTTAAAAAATGAATTATTTATAAGCAGAGTTAGTGCGTATTACGTTGATTTTGTCTATATCATTGAAGCTATAGCGCGAAGACAAACACGAACCCTACCAGTTTAACAAAATTATTAACAATTGTACTGTGAAAATACGTACATCTAATATGATGTCTCTGTTTACATATAATTTGTGTGCAGGAGTTGCTATGCACTTTGGGAAACTTCAAACAACCACTGTTTGTGCCCAAGTTATCGCAAGTTACCGCAAGAGCAAACGGTAGCTCTCGAGATGAAATTTACATCTTTCGTTTCAACTTACTGCTCACATTTCTAATATAATTATTTGCACCGCTGAAGTTGAAAGCCCTTTGAAAAAAAGGCAAGCGTTTCTCGTGTGAGTATAATAGCTGTTTTTGACTATTTTGTTAATCAGGTTCTAGGCCTATGTCGATACTGCGTGGAAAAAACTTTTAAGCTACAAGCAGACAGTTCCAAGTTTCGAAGTTTCAAGAACATTTTGAACTCATTCTAAGATCAAAGGTGAAACATCGTATCAGTTGCATTTGTACCATAATGTTTTGACTCTCGAATATATGTCCATATAAAGATCGTAACCTTTTAAACTCTACAGTCGAGATTTGTTCGTATATCTATGTATGTATCTGTGTTTTTTTAACTTTACATAAGTAAGATAGGCAGAATGATGTTTTGGGCCACTGGGCCAAACTATTGACAAGCCGTCGCTTTAGTTCCACGTAAGTTCTAACCCGGCCTTTGAAGATTGCAAACACCGTTATAACTTGTGCTCTAAAATGAACGTTTGTACATAACTACATCATAAAGTATCTACAACGCGTTGTTTCATGTCGGAACATATATTCGGTGGTAACCTTTGGCGTACATACGTCATACCTAATTGACTTGTGCAGTACAAAGTAAGCCGTTGTTTTGCTACATTCGATTACCTGATATGGTAATATTATATTCTCTATATTATTCTACACCGTCGTAAACACGGGACGCGTTATCCATACGAAGAACTTACGATGCCAACTACAAAACATCAACAAACCTACATGTAAATACAATCACACAGATACTAATGATCTACTAATATTATAATATAATAAAAACTCTTGCAGAATCACAAACAAACCCAGAAGATAATTTTCATGATGCTAACGCTTTTTTTTTTTTTTTTTCATAAACAGAATTCTACAATAGAAATAGAACTACACAATTGATAGAGTTATCGGGTATGCATCGATAGCGCCCTAATTCTTCTGCTCCTTTTCGATATATACAGTATAGTGTAGACAGAAAATTTAAAGCCGAAATAAACTACAGAAAGCAAGCATATGCGGCCGTTTGACTTAGTCTTACAATTGGTGTCGTCTTGAGAAAAGCTTGTCCAAATGTTTTCATTCCTACATCCTATGAGTTTAGTTGATCACTGCGGCGGCTACGTTTCGTGTGCTAATTGAAAAGCGTCGTTGTAGCACTTGACCCTTTAGAACTCGGTATCGCTTAGAAAAAAAAAAGATCACTCGATCTTCCGTTTTCCACCGTATACTTCATTTAATCTCATCCTCTAGCGAATTGCAGTGTAGAACTTCCCGGTTTGCGAAAGCCAACGTGTTTTTATGCCCCTCTCCTATCCGCCTCGTGCTTCTGCTGCTGTAAGACCATTCAGGCCCCAGCGAAAGAGACGCACAGGGAGCAGACTATGACGATTTAATGTTACGGTTATATATCATAGCGCGCTCGCTAAATCTTTCCGCTACGATAGCCCATAAACGAATAGTCAAACAGACATGATTTTTCACACAATCCCTACCCGAAGCCGAGAGTACGCTAAAAATCATCAGCGGCCAGTGAGCCAGAAAACGAAAAAAAATTTTCGGTCCGAAAACACAGAAGACTATCAAGCTTTAGTAAGCCACGCTCGTAAGAGGGGCTTTCCTATCCAAATGAATATCGGAATTACTCCCTGCAACAATAACACAACTTTCCCGCAGTCGTTTCTGTCACTGTATCTAAGGCACTGTGGTATCATTTGATCAAGAAATACCCACACGAGTTCATTTATCATCGATAGTGAACTACACTTGGAGCTCTGTGGGGTACGCTTCTCAAGCTTTCTCAGCTTGCATAATTGACCAACTAAGCATAGGAGCGCCATACGTAGCCGGCGCTCCTACCGATGGTGACTTATTGAAAGCTACAGCTGCAACAGCATCCATCACATACGAGAGCCTATGTACATATGTCCGCGTATTCGCATGTATTTTTGCCAACATACAACATAATGGCGGCCGCTTTTGTGACGCGTGATCCACCCCCACGAGCAGAGTCTACCGCTGTATATGCACGTGGATCTCTGTTGAAGTGTAGCAAATTCAATGCTCGGACTTCACTGATGTCATCTTTACAAATGTGTGTGCTAACCGCTGTGGATTTAGGTCAATAAGTATGTCGTTGCTGGTCATTTTTTCGTCGATTCAAAATAAGGGAAAAAGAGAAAGAAGCAGGGCATTCCCTATCGAAGTGGATTACCGATTTCCCAGGCACTACCACTGCGGTACTCACGCTTTCTTTTGGATCGGCTTCTACTGTACGGGAACACGACATGAAGCTTTTCTTCGTTGGATATTTTTTTCCTATTCGCTAGTTTCTTTGGGTCTCCTTTTTCCTCTCGTCCCGCGAGACCCTTTTCCCCTGCGTGTCGGCGAATGTCTCTTTTCGCTTTAAAGCCACAGTATCTTTAGCGTAGGTCCTTGCCGTCTGTCTCATTTTAGCGTCTTATTGGCCTGACTTAACCCTCAGGGTATATGCAGAGGGAATTATGAATCACCATTCAGTGAATACTTTACCGCAGCAGCAGTAGCAGCAGTCACTGTAGTGCGGAAAGTACGAACAGAGCCGATGATCATAGCGAGCTAGAAAAGATAGCGGGATTATCACAGAGGTAGTCACACAGTAACCCACCGGTCGGAGTCTAAAATTGCTAGTCGACGACTAGAACCTGGTTAGCGCCGGGCAGATGGATGGATGGATGGATGGACGGACGGACGGACGGACGGACGGACGGACGAGACGAACGCTGAAAAAGAGTAGAAGCAGCAAAGAGTGCCCACACGCGTACATATTCGGAAACGCAAGTTAGGCGAGCACGGCGACCCGCGGAGCACAACCCGGGGATTCCATTCGCTACCTTTTCTTTTAGCTCGATTCACTGCCGGATCCATGACGCCATAGGCGGAGCCTGTCGCCGCAACACTCATCGGCAGGAAGAGTACGGCCGGCAGGAAGAATCCGTTTGCAGAAGTTGTATCTATATCGTGTTCTGAACCCTCTTCAATGTCAAACAGCCTGCAAATGCCGTACTGTGAGCTTTAAATCGTTTGCCGTGGCATGGCTACCCCACCTAGACGTTACGGAGAACCACCATAGCTGTGGTTGGATTGCTTTCAATAGGTCGAAAGGTAGGATATTTGAGGTCTAGAACCATGCTGCTTCAGGCACACGGACGCCTTCGATGATATATTGACGATTGTTAACGTCATGTGAATATATCGGGCTTCCAATGTCTTTTTAGGATTCGGTCCCAATTCATATCACTTTTTGCCGCCATGAACAGCTAGTCTGCATTAGAACCTATTCGAACTGTGCTCCTTTTTATACAGGCTTTATTTCTACCATAGATAATAACTGGGGCTGCCGATCTGTAGCTGACATTTCTAATAGATTTATTAGAAATTGATCTTCATACGTGGCGAAAATTTTAGAGCGTAAGCTTTTCCCTACAGTATGCACCGTACTTAAATTACCTTCAATTGGACTATTTATAATTATGAAAAAAATAGTCAGCCTTACAAAAAGATACAAGAAGGTTGATTTATTAGTTCATACAAATTATAATGGCCTCCAACAACTGTGGCCTGCGCAGTGTAATATAGCTACAGCCTAAGCTTATCTGAGCAGATAAAACTAAATACATATATGTCAAGCAAATGGGATCAGTAGGACATATCGATTACAGTATCCGCGTACATAGACCAACGAGTGTATACCATATACATACATGAAATAGCCAAAACAGAAGGTCTTCACCGATACGGTGATGAGCCGTATCAGAGCTTTTTGTATAATTTACTTATATTTCTCAGTTACCGAAACTCTCTTGCTTTCGTAAACCTACCATGTCTATTACTAACTTAGATAGAAGCAATCATCAAACGTGAAATGCATGTATTTGAATGGGTTTTATGCAATTTATGATTTAGTCTTCGATTTTAAATCAGATTTGTTTTGCGTTTTCGACCAGCCGATTGGCCTTGCTAGTTTTCCCAGAGCCCAGCAAGCTAAAACGATTCAGATCAATCCAACATGGGGATTAAACGGCATCTGATTTCTGTCTACGTTTCTTGAGAAAGACGCTGTCCCGTCGAAGGCTATTGTCACAGCAACTTAACTTGGACATTGTACGTTAGCAACATCTACGATTTTCCTCTCTTACGAGTCAGAACCTCCACTCTAATTACCAAGACCGCTGTCTTCCCTTAAACTGTGTGTTTATCTTTTACGTATCACCACCACGAATACCGTTAGTCATGGGCTTCTGTGAGCATTCTTCGACTGTGTATTCACTCAATGCTTAGAGTATATCATTTGAACACTTGCTAGTCGTCGCAGCTT
This sequence comes from Varroa destructor, assembly GCF_002443255.2. Classification (NCBI taxonomy): domain Eukaryota; kingdom Metazoa; phylum Arthropoda; class Arachnida; order Mesostigmata; family Varroidae; genus Varroa; species Varroa destructor. The sequence goes on from NW_019211457.1 coordinate 4,038,583, forward strand.
CTGTATTGGGTCTGTTTCCATTGCCGCTGCATTTGTGGCTCATCAGTGTGAAGCGTCATCCCATTTTGAAGTTACGTCGAAGCTTCATTTCCATTGATTTCGAGCTATGACAAACTTCAGCTACTTTCCGGGCGCCTTTGCTCTGTAAATTGTTGGCCACCTTCCAGTTAAGCAGCTCATGTCGGCGTAAGAATCGAGCAGTAAATGCATTTACTTAGTTGTCGTGTTGACCCGCTGAACATCGAAACAAACGAGGAGAACACAGCGAGCTGAACCGTTGCCAGACTGATTCGCTTTTTTTTTTTGCCCTCCGCTCTATGCGTCTCCAGTCTATGATGATTCAACAAAAATCTGCACTTGAACGCCGTCTATAAGGATAATTGTTTTCGGTGCCGAACGTAATCTACAGTATCTACGGTCAGAACGAATGCGTCGATGGCCCGTTACTGCTTTTGCTTATTAAGGCACTAGTCCGGTCATAGTGTAACGTTGTTTGTGCTTTGGCTTTTTGCCAACAAATTACTGCTAAATAACAAAATGCGCATTATGTATAGCACAGTCCGTAAGACTCTTCATCGTGTTCGTCATTCATGGTGTGCTTCTTTCACTTAAACCTTATGCTAATGCTATATTCTGTAGCTTTGACACACAATCAAGACTTGTCCTAAATTGTAGTTCCCTCTTCAGTTGTAAATTAAATTAGGGCAAAGGAACCATTTGGCGTTTCGAGTAGGTGGAACAAAGGAGAGAATACGTAGTTTTACCTTTCACTCATTAATAAAAAGGCAAAGGTTTCGTATGAATAGCTATTATTTATATATACACTACCCCTGCACGAGAGAGTGAAGGTAGTGCAAGAAACTCCAAACTATTCAAAACGAGTTTGGAATACTCTATAATATTTTTTTGTTCAAAATCGTGTTTTCTTTTGCTTCGGTAGTTTAATAAATGTGTAAACAGGGGCTTGTCTATCGCTACCTAACAAATTCTCATAGTATGTTAGTAGTCGTATATTTGTGCTTCATCGCAGGTAAAAAACCTCTTTGTATCCCAATAAAAATGCAAAGGAAGCTTTATGAACAGAGCAATATTGTATTTTCTTCCATGGTCTCAAACGTTTTTCTCTTCTAACATTGTACGTAATGACTGGACGAAAGGCTCTTATTTACTATTTGCCATGGTGAAATAGCTATCGCAATAGATGGCCGACACTCATGGTTATCAAACAGCGACGTTATAAAGAAAGACTCTGAGAGTAACTCGCACGGAAGATTTCTCTGAGTTTGTTTACTCATCAAATATTTCTCAAAATCAATGAAAAACATTTCATTTTATAGATGCTGTCCGTTGGATGTACTCGACGGTGTATAGCGGGCTAACTTATCATTGGGGATCAAACAACCCCACTCCCTCATAATTAATTAGGCCGCTATCTGGTTAAACTGTTACATGGTTGCATTAAAATTTTACGAAAATGTATTCCATCACACTTATGAACAGTTTTTCGCTACAGGTTAGCATTACAGGTGGGAAGCTTGCAAGCGCTTCAGCATACAAGGCACGATTGAATAATGGGTGCGCACGTTGAGAAAACGTACGTAGATGAGGAGGGAGCACGAGAAAAGGGCGCTGATTGGGCTTTGTCAGTTCAGTCCATCGGGTTGAATTAAAACGATAGCGGATACAATACTATCACGGTTTGTTTTGTCCCTTAAGCGTCGGCCGGTTGTAATCATGTTTTTTCCTGTCTGAGCTGCCTCAGCCTCTGTATGTAGGACCTCGATAAGCAGGTCACGGAAATGCACTGAAACGTACGCCAGTACAAAGGGGGTGACTGACCGCCATTATTTCAGTTAGATCAGAATCCTTCGTTATGTGACTTCTTCTGCATTAAGGTCTGCGTTCGAAGTCTGTCAGAAAAGAGTAAAGCTTTTGTAAAGAATCGGCCAAACCGTGTTAGGGAGATCGACCGTCTGTGCAGGGCTGAGGGTTTGGCTCCCCACCGCAGTTGAACGGTTTACACCAGATGATCACCTTGTAAAAATGCATCTGGTATTATAGAGAGGGCGAGGCAAAGTATTCTGCCTTTTCTGGTAGCAGACGGGATAGGTGTACGGGATGGCAGACCTATGGGAGAAAAGGGTGGTTGGGGATATGCAAGACGGATATCATACAAAGGCTGCGACGTACATGTTTTCAAAGAGGCGCCACGTTTCGTTCGGGTGATGTGGCCATAGACTGAATCGAAAACTCCGAAGCGCCATTGTCGAGGCGCAGTTACGGAAGGCTTTTACCATTTATTCGATGTCTCTGATGTGTAGCGAGTATAAGATGACATAAATGTGCGAGTCTACAGTAATTACTTCTGTCTCATTTAAGGCCATCTGTGCTAATAGATGGCGTGTTCTAATGCAGTGAACTAAATGGGTTGTTCCAACCCTTTCCCAGATCTAGAGAACGCCCTTTTACCTAGGATACGCACCAGACAAGCCCGAACCTCACCTATTCAGTCTAGTTGTTCCTGAGCACCTTTGTACATGCGTATCCATATCAAAATGATTTGCTACTGCAGTATTTTATAAACCAAGTTATGCATAAGAACTTCTTTTAGGTTAACACCAAGCACGTGCAAGCTACCGCACAAATGCATCTAGCTTATTTAGTCAGACATTCAGTACTCTGTATGGTCCAAACGAGATGGGCGTTATTGATGACTTTTTTTAGATTAGGTCTTCTCCTGACCTACGCAGGCCGGAATAAGTGAATCGATTAGAGAATTTTAGGATAACTACAAGAACTGAAACTTTTGGTTATGCGTGTTCTTTCTTCTTTTTTCAGGAATATAGGCATCTTAAAGCAAGCGTATTAGTTAGATCAAATAAAGCTAACTAAACTCGAACGGTTTGAATTTGTGTTCGATGAAAAATCTTAAGTGTCTGCCAAATGCGTCGTTTATAATTGGCCGTGGGCAATTTTGCGGATGCGCTTACCTGAAATCGGCATTCTACTCCGTACTACGTAATACGAGAGTTCTAAATCGAGCATACTCAAACGTATTTGCAGCTGTGGCACAAGATGGCGTTTGTTATCGAAAACTGAGCAAAGATCGATGCTTATTCCATGCATTAGACGAAACGCTAAAGAGCCTCATAAGCCTCTTCGGTCACCCCAGTCGACACTGTGAAGTATCATATAAGAAAAAAAAAACCACAAGGAATGTTTCGAATCTAAACGGATAGTTGTATACCTTCATTGAAGCTCCGACAGGCTACGTAAATGTGCATTAAAAGAATGTTTAATATTTATTGCTGAAACAAGGTATGATTGCATACGGTAGTTGTATATAGCTCTATTAGGTATGGGGCATTAAAGCCCGAAGCTTGTTTTTTTCCGAATATCTTCAGAGTGCATAGTTTACGAGTGACGTTTCTGTTAAATAGTGCTTACGAGAGTTTATGCAGTTACCGTCACGAGTGCGTACCCTGGCTGTGTCGACCGGATGCCTCCATGTGCAAAACAGCTCAAGGTTTCGCCTTGAGCCGTTCTATAATATTTAGCAGGTCCACACTTATTGTGTCAATGCAAATACTTAGCTCTACGCTTGTCTATTTGTGCTATACAACGCTATCGTATTCGCTACGCAACTTTCCCTTGTTGAACAGTTGCCAACTTCAAACGACTAGTCAAAAATGGGCGCTCCGACAAAGGATGGGGTTGTCGGCGCTGGCATCTTTCTCTAGCGCCTAAAATGTCCGTACGTATCCAGTTCTCATTCCGTCACCAACAATCTTTTCGGTTTGCCCATAGCGGCAACCCAGTCATACCCTGTAAGTTCGATTCTAAACTCGATTGCTCGAAACGAAGATTGCTCTTCTCGGATCTTTCAAGCCCATGGAGACAACAAGAATGACGAACGGGGTATTATTGGATGCTAGATGCCCTCTTTTTGGCTCGCCCCTACCTCGAATCTAGCAAAATCCTCCACTTCTTCACCTACTTCTGGCTTTTTCTGACGTTCGCTGTTTGTTCTTGTTGTTCTAGGCTATGTGATTGCTACTCTTCGAACATCTCCGGGCCCTTTTCTAATAATAACATCACTCTTACGTTGACGCTTCTTTTGCAGTAGCTTTTCGTACCCACGATTGCCCCCCTGTTTATTTTGTGTCGTCTCGTCACTATCGCTGTTCTAGCGCTTTGTTCCAGGATCCCGCGTTTACTACAGACTTTCCGTGCAACATTTTGATCGCGCTGGAGCATGGGCTGTTTGGGCAGGCGTTCGTCAGCAACGGCTCGGGCGACTACTGGGTGAGAGCAAGTAAGTTTTTCTTCATTTCAGTACGACGCTGCGATGAAAAGCCTGTTACTATTACTAGAGCAAAATCCTTCATTCTAGAAGTCGGCCAAGAGTCGATTTGACAAAGGCTGTTAGCGTCAACGAGGCGCATAGTCTCTGGCGGGTGTAGATGTGTTAGCCGGCCAGGCGACAGTGGATATTCCCAAAGGAAACATACATAGAGTAAAAGTGAACGAATCTCCCTATAAAAACTACCGGAGAAGGAGCTGCCCGAAAAGGCTAGTAGCTTTGGCCTATGTTCATGACTTAACTCGGCAATTGCCGTCCCAGCGATGCGGTGGCGAGGCCAATAATACTGACGAGGACTTACTACTTGAGACGATGTCCACACACCTTGCTGTCCTTCTTCATATAACTTAGGCAGCTTCCTTGATACGGAGGTCTCAAAAGTGATGCGGATTGTCAGGAAGATATGTTGGCAGGCTTGCGTATCAGTTAATAGTTCTAATATGTCTATTGTGGGTATATGTTGTGTTCTAAGTTTGCCACTTTTAGTTGTCGTGTGTCACAACTTTACATTAGTCTACGTGTTAGTGAAGAGGAAGGATTGGAACACTTTAATTTCTCAGGTGAATGGAATGAAATCTATCCGACTATAACTGATGATTACCAGCCTAAGAAGAAATGCCCATTCAAAAAAAATAATAATATTCAAAGCCAGGATAGGTTGCAACAACGGCTCCGTGAGCTTTGAGTTGAATAGTCCTAATTCAATGTTCATTCTCCGTAGGACAAAAAACAGAGCTACTGGCCAATATTATGCAACTTTTTCATTAGCATCAACTGCGTGTTATTGTTAGAGGACTGCTAGGACAACATGGTTAAATTTGACCAAAAAAAATTTTTTTTTCAAAAAAAGAAGATTTCTGAACGCTTCTGCTCGAGTGAACCATGAATGCGTTTGCTCGTAAATTGTTCAACTGTGTATCGCGTTTTTAGATCTACGTACCAGCAAGTTCCGTTCAATATTATGCTGGTTGGAAGATAAAAAGCCGGACACATCTAAGGATAACATTATTAATACATTAACGGCATTAAAAAGTAAGTTCAATTTCGTGCGCTGTTTCAGATTATCTAGAGCACTGTTTATGGCTGTCCTTGAACAGAGGTCGCTATAAGAGTCAACAAACAGGAGTTATAGTATGGGCCCGATGGAAAGCTACGAAGGACTCCAGTGCTGATAACGGAGAGGCTTAGCATTAAACATCGTGGAACCATCACCCCTTTGGTAACCCACGCCGCCCTAAAACTTTTTGTTCCGCTCTTCGTTTGCCTTCCAACCCTCGAACTGCAGCTGACGCTCTGGACGTACCGCTGGATTCGTTTCGTCTTTTTTTTCAACTGTTTAAACAACTGCTGAGGAGCCGTGCTGTTACTCGGCATTTCGTCATTATGTTTATCCCGATGGAACGAACAAAAAATGGAAGCTAGTAGAGAGTCGATGCAGGGCTAGAGCCAATGGAAGAAATGAGTACTTTCAGCAGTAGAACTTGCGGAGTACTTGTTGAACTCCCAAGCAAAAATCTCTGGGGAGTCTTCGACGCACGCACGAGCTCTTGAGCGAGATTCTTCTAGCCAACGTAGAAAGCCCCTACCACATATGGCATCACTGCCGCTGAGCGTCGTTCATAGGACCCATCGAGTGTACCGCACATTGAGCCAGCTTCTGCCTCTGAAATTCAACCGAAACCAATAACAGCGACCCAGCCGATGGCAACTCGATGCCTCAGAACTTGATCAGAAGCAAGCGTCTACCTCCCTTCTCTCATTCACTTGCGTTCTTTGTTTCACCCTTACCACTTACCCCGGCATTGCAGCCTCCTGTTCGGATTCGCGCTGAGGTAGCCGCCATTAAAGCTCATGTTTGGCCAACTAGCAACCGGACTGAAAGGAACAGACCGGCAGCAGACGGAGTGCGATTCGCGGGCGCTCACTTTGGCTAATTATGCTTATAACATTTACTTGTTGCCGAGAGTGCAGTCAGTCGTACAGTATCTTTTATCGCTCGTTTAGGCTAGCAGTGAACCCTGAGCCTGCCTGCTCTCCTGTTGGTGTTATTGACATTAGTTTCTATCCATCAACGTTAACAGTAAGTCAGCGTTAAGGGCTTTACGTTGGTAGCGCTGACTTCTAATCCTATAACTGCGAATGGTGATAAATTACCCATTTATACACTTAAGATTATGGTAGTAGTACTGGTAATAAACAAAGGCGAAACGAGCAATTTACCTTCCTGATATAATGCTCATCGATATGCTCCCGATCCCGAAGACACTCAACTCCAGGCGTTCGTCTATCTCATACTGTGGAAACGGATTTAATCAATTCGATTTCAAACCAAGGTAACTGAAATATGATGTATTCTGTGCATGCTACCCTTCAGTTGCTCTGATCTGCTCTGGCTTACTTTAGGCATCTACAACAACTGTACACAACAAATATCAACAAATGCGCTGTTGGGACGAATATGCTCTTTTTAACCCTCTACGGTTTTATCTCAGTTCCTACACTTTCTCGACGCTGTAGTTAGAACCCTCTGCTCACCTAATGCGAGAGCTCAGTTTGCGAAAGGCTAGATCGGATAGTGGACTTTTGGTGCATTTTTATCAGCTACTGTTGAGCTGGCTGTCCAAGATAGTAAATATACTTGCATTGTTCCCTACGATTCTCCCGGTCTTTCTACTGTGGATATTCTCGCAGAGGTTTTTCCATTGACCAAGTCATTTTAGCTTATCCTGAAGCTCCGCTGAGATCACAGATCGTAGTGGCTGGTGTGTCATTGTCAGCATCTCACAAAGGGAAACGTCGCTTTCAACGACGATCAACTCTCGACGCATCAGAAACGATGAGCAGAATTTTGTGTTTCACCCAACTCGACTTCTTGCGCAAAAGCGATACTGAACCATGCACTTTAAACGTGGAGCAATATGAGAATGAGTGAATCTTAGCTGTAGCAGGCAAGTGGCTTCATGGGTGCCAACGAGGAACACGTTCCCTTAAGTCTGGCTGAAGCAAACGCACGGAGTATGGATGCGTCTGTTTTAGAAATAAAAGGAAACAAACAGACAGAGCAGAAGCGCAAGATCTAACAAAAAGGACTGGTCGACCAACAGTTGTTAGGATCCGTAGGGATCCCGGAAAAGCTCTGAAGTCGGCAACATAACCGAGGCTTGAAGGCAGCGCGGGGGTTCAGCAATCGACTGAAACTGACGGCTCAGTTCACTTGGATTTCACTCGAGATGTGAGTATCGCGGAAGGGCAGGCATCAACTTCTTTAGCCGTTCCTGTGCGAACGGCTAAAGAAAGAAAGGACAGGCGCGAAAAACGACGAGTGAGATAAATAGCAAGAAAAGGAAGCTCTTCAGCGTCCGTGAACACTGGCAGCTCTGCGCCGGGCCGGCCCGCATATACGATATCTACATTTTCGTGAAAATAAGCAGTTCTCACTTTGCACAATCCCCTCCTTTACCGTGAGACGGATTATGATAACGGTGCTCTTCTATCTTTAGACAACTAAAACAAAACGCAAAATGATAAGGACAGTAAAAGAAGGTCGTGTGAAGGCCAGGCTTAGCGAACGGGTACCGATAGGCGGTAGCATCGGTAGTAAAATCTCAACAGAATAGAGAATCCGAGAGAGCGAAGGCGGAACATCCGGCAAAAGACACGGCAAACGTCTTGTCTTGGGGACTCTAGCTTGCGGCTCTTGGCCATTCAATCGCAGAGTCTCACTAGCTCGCTGGTCGGGGCTTAACGCGACACAGCTAGCGTCACAGTGGGGAACTAGTCGAGGACAATTCCCCAGAACCTCCCTAAACGGTAACAGCAGCAACTGCTCTGTGAGTTTTAAAATTTGCTGCTGTTCCAGTTGCTACTGTGCATTTTGACTGGCAGCACCAGCCGTAGTATTGGCGCCCTCGAAGTGTGAGACTCTCCAATCGTTGGGGACCAGCTACCATTTTCTACCGGATGCGGAAAGCGTCGCCGCCTTCGTTGACCGAACGTCCCTTTATCGGTCGGGTATCCGCAGTCGTCTTGCTCTCGCTGCATTCGTCCGCTGATTTGCCGGCATCGCTGTTAGTGCCACCGGAAACGTGTTAGCGCGCTGGTTCGTTCAAACGCACCATGTTTAAAACGACGACTTCCTGGCCACCGCAGTTAGTTTTTAGCCTTCACGGCGTCATAAAGTAATGACAGCAGGCGTGATGCAAGCAGCAGAATGGATCGACAACGTTATAATGAATGAATGGACACAGAAGCCCCCGTGACTATGGCTGGCTGATTGCTTGCTTGCAGGCAGTTGTCCCCCCACGAATACGTCTGGGGGTCTTGAAAATCGGTTTTAAAGGGGGGATTATGTAGCGGGAATGGAATAGCAAGAGAGAGTTTACAGATTCTAGAAGTGTAAGCAGTTCTGCCTATACAATGGTCACTGGACGAACGAACATGTGCTCGGGAAGGTTACGCCGTTCGTTCAAGGGAAGTGACGGGCAACGGATGCGTCCTATGAGAAGGACGAAACACCCGGGCGATAAACGACTGGTCGTGTAGCAACGGCCGTGGCAGTGCTGGCCAGCGACGACATGATGAGACCGTTGTACCGAAGAGAAAAGCGGGGAGATGCAAGGATTTTGCCTATTAAGCGAACGGCTGAATACGAAAATACAACAGTTACAGCAGAAATGGCAAAAGTGAGGAGAGACACAGCCATCCTGCAACGCGTCAAATAGGATCGATGATGTGCTGAGCTGACAGCCTGCTCACTCCGATTTCAAGTTTGCGTTTCGTTCAGTCTAGTTTGGCTCATTAAAAGATCTGTAAGTGACGAGGAACGCTGTGAAACGGTTTCAACTGGTTTGCGTGTACAAACCAAGCATAAAAGTATGGGGCGGACATGGTCGGGCAACATTACACAGACGCTAAACGCATCACATGCCACGTAATCTAGATGACGACATCTTACACGTGACAGGATATTGCTGTTTGCTATATTATTGGTTATTACAGGATATTGGCGAAGGCTATATATATATACAGATATCTATCTGCTACAGGTACCTCTGCGAGGCTTTGTTACAGCGTTATCGTTTGTATCCGCTCTTCATTGGAATCGGACAGGAGTAATCCTGGTTTTATCATTTGGATGACGAATCGTAAAAATAATCTCAAATTTCGTAAAACGCTCTTTGCTGACGGTATCTTATTGGAGGAGAACCGTTTATGTAAGAGTTCTTTATTTTATCATTGCCTTCAAAAAACAAATTTAAGTTCCTAATAATAAATTTATCTTTGTGCCTTTTCGATTTTTATTGCAAAATAAAGATCCTTTGAGTCTACTTCTATAATAATTTACCCGATCAGGTAAGTGGTCTTAGAAATCGCAAGATCTAGTCACAAGTATTTTTTGATAACAACCCATGTAAGAAAACTTTCACCCATATTATATCTTTGAATATAATATTTTCTATGCATGTCCAAAATGTCTATTTTTTAGAAGTTCAAAACATGGGTTTCTGAAAAATTACTGAGTAACGACGTGTGAATGTATCTTCCTCTAGGAAAATAAGGATTCATTGAAATTATTTATGTAGTAATTTTTTCTTCGCCGGAAAATCAAGTTCCTAAAATGTTATTGCTAAATTTTCTGTAAAACCTCTGAATGTACCTCATAAACAGCTGAATCAACTCCGCTTTCAGAAGCATCGTCCAAGTTCCCGTTTTCTCCTCTATCGTACGCCCACGTATTAGCGCAGAGCGCAGCAAAACTAAGCAACTCGGTCGCGCTTGTTTCTGTAGTAGGCTGATATCGCTCAATGTGGATTTAATTAATTTTCCACTGTAGGCATTCTGCAGCGGTTTCTGGCGAACAGAAAGATGGTCACGTCTTTTTCAATATGTCACGATTGGCTCAGGATCCTAAAGTTGCCTCGCCCTACACCCCGTGCGTCTATGCACTTGCCAGCAGTTTTTTTTAGTAGCTGGATCGCGTTTTTGCTCAGCCGCTATCAACGACTTAGTAGCAGCGCAGACAATGCAAGCTTGCGTTGCCGCTGCCACTACGGAACATATCGGACCCCGCTTAGCCCATGGCCCCATCGTTCTATAAGGACAATGGACGAAGCGAGACTGGAAACATGAGAAGATATTAGAGGGAGAAAAAAGAACGGAAAAAACAGACGGGCGGGAATGCCAAGAATAGGAATGGCAGCAAAAAAGCAGCGGCTACGCAAGCGCACGGTCTCAAGTGAAAATTGAAACTCATTCATCATATTTGACAAAATATCTAAAATAAGGAAGCCGCCCGTAGCAAACCCCTTCAGTTCCAATGCATACTGTCTTCGCCGCTATTGGACCCGGAACGGGCCCTACTTGCATAGACTTCCGACAGCAATAGAGCAGGTTTCGAAAACCAGTAGCTATCCACCATTTCTTAAACACGCTACTTTCTCTAACTGAGTTTTTGGTTGTTGTTCTCTTAGACCGAAAAATTCAGCTGGAGTTTTCGTCTCTGCGTACTAAAAATAGAACGCGCACAACAGAAACTCTGCTCGGATAGTAATTGTACGAGAAGTGGGCTGCTAGAGAAGCACGAGTGACTGGCAGGGATAATGGAGGTTTTGAGGAAATTGCCGCGGTTGAACTGTGAACGGCAGACCGCTGGGAGTCTAGAGCAGATGAACTTTAGTTCTGCTAAGGTAAAGTGATTTGTTACTTCTCATTCAAAGGGAAAGGGTATTGGGTAACGGTGGAAAATTGAGCCCAGAAGTCGAACAAAGATGAAGATGTAAGTGAGGAAACACACTGAGAGTAATGCTCTGGAAAAAAAATAGAGCTAAGTTAGAGGGGCAGCAACGAGACGACATTGAACCTAACGGGCAGACGTCCTTGCAGCCCAACAGTTCAAAGTCGTCCTTTGTAGCGCTTTCCTTGGTCCTTGTGCAGAGAGCAGCAGTAAGAGCCGACGAGGAACAGTACATTACAGCCTGCTTTCACTTGTTTGCTTTCCCACTGCTTTTCATTTCGCCTGTCCCCGTATATTTTTCTTTGCACTGTTTTACGTCGTGTTCCTTTATATCGTTATCTTAAGGAAGCGTTTCTTTTCTTAACGGGTCGTAACAGCAGAGTTTTGTCACGACGAACTTCTTTTGGTCGGGCACTTTTACTGCCTGTGTCACACTTCGCACGTCTTCTGCTATTTCATTTTGATGCAATATTAGTTACGCCGACGGATCACGTAACGTTGTAATCAATAAAGACTTTCTGTATTTTTTACCCTCCTTAATAAAGCGGTCGATTGTCTCAATGAACTGACACACAGCTAGCCTTTGGCAAGTTGGCCTTTAGCAAGCCAGCCTTTAGCAAGCCATGTAGCAGCGGTACCTAAACGTAAGCGTTTCATGCTAGCTCTTTAATCATTGGCGCAATCTTGGGCTGGAGCGTCTCATGGTTTTTGGCTACAGAGTCCCTCAAATTTCACTATTACGGAAGCTTGTTATGTTGTTTGAGGATAGCCAGTGATATTATAGCATGCGCAGTCCAGAAGTTGGGCTTCTCAGGCACTGAAGATAATATTGACGTAAAGTACCGCGATTCCAACATGTTGTGCCTGCTTCTTCCAAGGATGATACGATGTACCTAAAGAAATTAACAATCCTTTCGATATTTGAGACAACTCAATTCCAAGGATCGTTATCACCAAGGTTTGAACCTTGTCAGGCTCATATAGCCTATATCGAAATATGAATTCGTCTATACCGGCAGAGCTGTTTTTTTGTGATATTGTTCATTAGTAACTTTCTAAACACTAAATGAAGGACTCTGCACGCAACCGCACTTCGGTAATCGTTGATGCGAAGTTATAATTATCTTCAAAGTTATGAGGCGGAGGGCTTAAACTTAAAACGCAACTAATGTTTTTAATATGTTCCCATTAGAATTTTGTTATGCCCTAGCTCAAAGTATTTTTTGATAATTTGCTTAGTTCGTGTCAGTTTTGTGCTTAATAATATATCGGTACTACTACTTATATCTGACACGGTTCATGTTGGAGACCCTAACTGAGATAAACAAACGGACAACATCTCTGAACTAGTTGCGAAACAAATTAAAGCATCATTGAACGTTACGCTCATTATGTTTGCTCACAATCTCTTTTAGTTTAGGGTTGCGCAGGGATATTTTTCCACGAATTTGATGTTGTCTTGGATGGTTCTGTGCAAATCCAGCGAGTGTAGTTTAAGCCAAAAACGCATTCTAGAAATTGGCATATATATTATTCTTTTTTTATATTCGTTATACAAATGGCAGGCAGATGTTGACGAGGCCTTGCTTGTACAGGCCACGTAGCCTTTGTTTCAAGGTAACCAAAGTAGATGACACGTGTTCGGCCCCTTAAAAGAGCCATCAGTTTCTGTTTTTCTACTATATCAAAGAAAGAAAATGTATCTGTGGATTTTTCTAGAACCATTTTTGTCAGGCCAAGTGCAAATGTTCGATCGGATTGCGTAGACTATTAGTCCTACTTCGATATAGTTCGAGTCTCAATAGATAGTTTGTTTGTTAGCAGCATATGTATGGGTTGCAGGCAAACCCAGGCTTACATGCTTCCATTAAAAGTTCTAAAACTTCGCTGTCGCTAAGTAGCCAACGGTTACCGATATCAGCGCTCTCGAATCTTTCTTAAGGCCTTTTCCCGGGAACTGTAGGTCAAACGGCATAGAATCTTGCACCACTTTGTCCTAAGAGAGGAACCCCAGTTGTTGACGAGCCGTCTCCATGGCGCGTGCTTGTCCTAATATCCTCATTAACTCCGTAGCGTATTTCCCGCATCCAACCGTAACGTTCGGTTGAGCAGAGCTATTTTACTTTAATCTGATCCTTGTTTTTATGTAGTGATTGCAGTTACGTGACTTTCGCTATCCATAATATTCGCTAAAATTAAGTTTTTATGCATAGCCTTTATAGGTAGACATCATGAAGAGAATGAAGACATGTTTTTCTGCACTAAACTCACATTAATGTATGAATATTTAAATGTCTAGGGCTATATAAGCGCGGCGCAAACGGCTGCATGTCCTGCCCCTGTCAATAGCTAACAAAGTTGAGTTAATCGTCTTCATTTTGAAAGTGTCAGTAGACAGGCTATTCTTATGCGCTAATTACACACTGCTAGATAAGCTCTGGATAAATTTCAGATCAGAACTGTTTTTGGCAAACGCTTGGAGACCTGCGAGTCTGCTACTATCGCTGCTAGCTTGTTCGAATTCAACTCCTATCCGAGTTAGTTCGAAAATAGAGAGGCCTGATATACATTTATGAAGACACATCCGGTAAACGGTTCATTGACGTTGTACCGAGAGAGAACATGCAGTATCTTCAGCAAGAATATGCAGTTGTTAAGCACAGGCAAAACAGACGGCCAGACTAACAAGATGGCGCTGCATTTGACGTAAATACGTCAATCACTATCCCACTATTGACAATGCTGAACTCGAAACAAGAATGGCCATGACGCATTAAATGCAGACGTTCTGCAGAAGGGACAGGAAGTCAGGATGCTTACACCCAGGGAAGATTGTTTGCGTCCAAGGTGTTATCCGAAATGGGCACAAACAGAAATGACAAGATTAGTCGAGATTTTGGCACTCTTAGAGTGCCAAAGAAGAACCGAAATACGATGTAATCGACTTACCAGTTGAAACTACCGGGACAAGCTTCGATTAATCGTAGTGTACTTTCTCGAAGGAGGCGTTCCGGTTCGAGCTAGCCTAATTTATAGGTACTGGCGATTTCAAAGTTAGCGGTATGTTAATGTATGTATACGATTTCGATAATCTCTTGGCATCAAAAATCAAACATACACAATATATAGTATGGAAGAGTAGTTAAAGTCAATCATGACTACAACATTTTCAAGCGATATTTTATACTTACACTATACTAGGTATAAAAACAATGTGTGAAGTCGCTATGGAGTTTTTACAACCGGGAGAATTCCAACTACCGTCTTAGACGTTAGTGTAACTACTGGAGGATGGATAGAATAGTAGCTGTAGTACGACGAGGCCTGTGTCTACAGGACCATAGGGGCTGTAGTTAACCAAGAAAGTTAGAAAGGAATCTGAAGGAAAGTTCTCGCATGGGGTTGATCCCAATCTGCCAAACCCCATCGGCCTCTGTGGGAGTCGAGAAGGAGAGGAGGACGAGCCAAAACAGAAGAAACCGTCCAGGTCCTTTGCTCGCTAGACCTTTGCAACTGAAGCTAAAGAAGGCTAGGCCGGTAAGCAGAAAGTTGCCCCACCAACCAGGCGATCTAGCGAACCGAATTGGGACAACACATACATCCTCACTCTACAACCCTATCGATTATCGATGGCTGCTGAATCATTTCATAAAAATAGACTAGTACGACCGTGGGACTGCACTGTTGCGCAAGGCGCAGCTACCAAGTCTCAATCGCTGTCCGAGTGTGAAGCACTATCGGCATTCAACCAAGGGCGGTGGCGGACCGCCCGAAGTTGCCGGAACCTTGCCGCGACAACAGATGAGTTTCCCTTGGCGCCTATGTCCTGTGTGTCTTTGATTCTCTCCGTTGCCCCGTTTCCCTTTCTGGAGGATACATCCGTCTGCACCTTTTTGCTTTACACCATCTCACTTTGTGCGAATAGCGAAGCGTAGAAAAACGATCAAGCGGCTGCCAGGGGCACCGTGGGTGTTGGCTCGATCCTCAGCTGACGGCTACAGCCGGCACGTGTGATCTTAGTGTTCGCTTGTCCTATGAGCACGCTACTGAAAGAAGATGGCTATGGCCAGGTGGGACCAATATCCGCTGTGAGCCTGAGGTCCTGAATCCGAATCCGCGGGGCGGCGCCGGCAGTGGAAGAGTTGTCACTCAGGTCAGTTAGTTGTTGTGCGTTGTGTGCTCTGAATATTGGCTCGACTGGGCGGGATCTGTAGCTTTTCTCTAGTAGCCGGCACACTGAGGCTCTGTGTTAGGCAAGCAACGTGTGAGATTGGGCTAAAAAAGTGGTTGCGGTGCGTTGTACCGCGAGCACACTTGCTCCCTGTCTGAATAGAGAATTTTTGAGGACGAAACACGAGCGACGCCGACGTGACAATGCCGGCAATGGGAACTTCATCCTGCTGCCTTTCCTGCTGTTTGCCTGTGCTATCGTGCGATATACTATTGCTACTACTGATACTGGGACGAGTGGAACCGAGAAAAACATTGTAGCCGAAGTGCGGCTTGTTCTCCTGAATCGAACGCGGGTTCGTCAGATGGGGATGAACCAGAAGGGAGGGTGGGGCTAGACCGTCGTCGCTTAGGAATCTTGATGAAAGAGCCTATGCCGCAAACGGGTAAGCGAGCGCCTTGTGTTGGTATCACTATAGAACATAGAATGTGTCATGGCAGCACCAGTCCTAATCGACCGTCTCCGACATTTATTTGTTATATAGGGAACTGATGGGCTCTCGAAGAACATTCTCAGCACCTCGCGTCACTATAGCATAGTTCATGAGGGTAGCAAGCGATGTCGATTGTTCAAACACGCGGTCAACCGGCTCGGTGATGCTGGAAACACGAAGCAGTTTTGATAACTTGGCGCCATCAAGCTGATATACACGAGAGCACTAGATCTTCTTCCTTCGTAACTATTTTATATCCTGTATACTGGCATCTGTGAAGGATTTTGTCTGATTTTGCAAAATTCTTGGTTGTGTGCTGTACCTTCCGTTTTTTTGATGAGTTTGTGTATTAGCCCAGAAGTAACGCACCGCAGCCATTACACATTGGCAAATTGGGCCACTGCAAGTTTCGTCATGTAACTATTCTAGTCTATAACGAAGTAAGACTATTATGTCAAAGTATAGCTATCGATATTGCAAAAGCTGTCACAAAATCAGACATATAAAAGCCAGCAATTCTTGCATCTTATTACAGCGCGATAGAATTTGTGTTTAACCAAAACAACACGTTACACCAATATCGGGAATAACTTTAACATAAAAAAGTCGCATGTCTGCTTGCACTGTTCTGAAATTCAACTTTGCTACAAATTAGCCCGAAGTTTTTCCAGGCCATAGACCACGATGATAACGTAATGTAACAAGCGTTCCCGTGGGCTTGACAAGCTAGTATTCACAACATCGTATATTATTCTTGCCTTTCAACCTCCGAAAGTTTTCTGACTTAAATTACTACGGCATATGCGGCGTTTAGGTAAACAAAAGATCTTAGAACTCTTATGATTAAAAGGTTAACTGAGGGGTGGCGGTCTCACTGGCTTCAACTATATTCCTTGGGGCTGCTTTACTAGACTAAAATTCTATGCTTTTTTGGTTAATAAATCGTCTGTAATTCCTGACAGGAAAATTATCTCAGTAGGGCTAATAATTTTTTGTAAGCCAACTGAACTTTCTCGCCTTGCCATCATACTTTAATGTACTCGAATGTTCAGAGGCATCATCATTATTTATCCATGTCATCAGAACCCATATGCGCACTTGGGTCTAAATACGTTGATGGGAATTATATCACTAGATACACGTTTGTGCTCTGTGGGGCATCGTTTAAGGTAAAACAGTCTCGATTAGAAAAATGAGATGTGACATAACAACGATTGCGTGTATTTAACAGTTGACATTTGATCAAGAAGGATCATTGAAACAGTGTAATGTTTCTGGCATAATAGACCCACACGTTCCAAGTTGTTAAATGGGCAATCACGGGACCACGGTGAGCGCCATAGGAACGCCGAATAAGCACATTCAGCTTCTGTAATCTACTTTCAGGTTGTACACAAGGTGGGATCTTGACGTTAATTCACCCATTTGGTTGCGACAGAACTCTATCATCGATTATTTGATGTCTCGACGACGTACCCTCGTGGGAAACGAGGAACTGTTCACTGCTTTTTTTTCCTAGTGGCTTCTTATGCTGACGCCCTGCTTCTTGTTCCCGTGGCAGCTCTATTACGTGTACTTTTCGGAATTCTGCAACGATTGTAACATGACTGGATAATCACTTACTGACATTATGCAGAAATGTAAATAGTCCCATTTGATCGAGTTAATTTGAGGCTAAATAGACCAAATTGTCATAGGGTCTTCTTGCGCACCACTTAAACTGTAAGGCTGTTTCTTCTAGTCACATGACGTATTCGCGTCTATTGTAAGTGTTGCTAAAATGCTCTTGCCTATTTTCAATGTTTGGCATTCTCGCATGTTCGAGGATCCCAGACTTCGAAAAAAGACAACTGCGCAAATGAAAGCCATAGTATGTTTTCGTGTAAGACAATGTAAACAGCTCTTCCAATCCTCTAGCTGCAGATTATAGCCCCCTGTCCGTATAATGATCCATTTATTAACAGGCCTTGTATGGCATTGTACAATGAGGAGTTCCGCAACTTGCTCTTAGTACATCTTAGGGTGGGCGATCATAGGCAATGCAGAGATAAAAATTCTATAGCTTTCGTTTGAAGTGCTATTAGAGTAAGTTCGAAAGCGAGAGCCAACCATACAGAATCCAAAGTTTCGGAAGTCCCATAGTGCTAGATAAGTAGCCTAGCAGTAGAGTCCGGTCTGCATAATGCACTAGCTCTCAACCTTCTAAAACTCTATACAAAATTAATTGTATGTGCATAATAGATGTAGGTATTAAACACTCGCAAATTTATACCCCGTTCAATGCACCGACTTTTGCAAACACTCAAACGAACTTCTTCATGTCCTCTATCACTTTTGCGATATGAATTCAAGCTTCACTGGCGTAATCCATCAAACGTCAGTAGCTTAGCCGGTTACGCATGGTATAAACGATTACGTAAAATACACTTAATCGAATACGAACTCATATGATATTAAATGCCCGGTTTGAGAACTCTAATTAGAGACACATCCCTGAAACCCTTAGTTCAGCTAGCGAAGGCAGAGAGATCATAGAGAAGCTGTGGCATCCACTGAATTGACACGTTACGTTGTATGCATCTTTTTTTCCGCTTTTTGCTCCCCTTCTTCTAGAGCAGCCCCCGTTCTGCCGTCTTTCCACCTGCCGCACCTCCGTAAACGGCAAGGAAGTAATCGAAGGATTTCTTCCGATTCCTTCATTTCGGCCATCCGGTGACAATCTGCGGAAACAAATCTAATAAAGTACCGTTGCAAAAAATGCTGCAGAGTCACCACGGAACAATGTATACTGAAAACTACTGCTTTCAGTATACATTCATACAAAAACAAAAATATCACGTAGGTCCTATTTTCTTCTTAGCTCTTAGGGTTAGCTAACTTTTTCTACTTCACTAGAGCTTTGGTCGCCACCATCCAATTGAACAGGTTCCGCCACAGACCATACAGCGGCCTTCGATGGCAGCCGCTATTGGTCGGTCAATATCAACCCAGCTATTTTATAATCTCCCGTTATGGTGTGCAAATGATCCTTTGGCCTTTTTGCTTTTCAGACCAGATTCCCGTTAAATAAGCTCCTCGTCGGCAATCGACATTTAAGGATGTTAGTAAACGGCTTCTGGATGTCGTCATTGCTCTAAATATCAATCGCAGTTGGACTTTTTATGAGAATATGCGATCGCTGCTGAGCAACCAAAAAGGGCGTTATCGAATGAATAAATGTGTGTTTGAGGCTTCCTGATCGACTTGGTCCTTGTGAAGGTGAGAACATAGCTCGCTGACGAGTTTCGTATGCTTAGGTCTTTTTCTCATAATTGCATCCTGTTTTTTTCTCTGTTACCCCTCACTGCTCCCTGCCGTGAGTCCGCGTGTATCTGTTACGTCGTCGGAAAAAGAAGAGACGGCTGTACCTTCCAATAGCTAACGTAATAGGGACGGTTCATTATTGACTGGGCTTGTGTCACCACAGTGGCCTTAAGCTGCCGTTCTTCTCTGAACTACATACTGGATATATACGTAAGCAATACACATCGGGCCAGCCTCACTTCTTTTTCGTTAGGCCATCATCCGTGATATTGACGGCTGCTCATGCTTGATCTGTGGCACAATGCAGTTAATTTTGTCTACAATGCAACTCGCCAAAGTTGCCCGTCAAACTGGGGCCAAGGAGGAGAAAGCACTGGAATCTTGCAAAAAGGTGATCTGTTTGTAGAACGTTTGGCCTTGCTTCCTAGTTATTTATTATAGAATTTTCAAATGGGATAGGACAAGTTCCCCTAAATTACACTGATAGCTAGTTATTAAAATGGTGCACGTACAAAGTCTAATAGGTGAATGAATAACTCATAAAGGGGCTTTTTGTTTTTACTGTAAATAACCAAAAACGACCAATAAGTACAATGTGCTTATTAAGAAAAAGTCCCACTTTTTTTTTTAAGCTAAAATTAGCGTCTGTTGAGGACGCATTTTCATCCTCAGTTTATCTAACGCTGCTGTATCTGTTTATGATTTGATTGAATCGTTACTTTGAGGGTCCTAAAAATTACACTGCGTGTTATCACAAAAGTGATAATAACGTTGAACGTGAAAATATTTTTAATTATTTTTGTTATTATTGACTATTTTACCATTAATATTTAACATTTTTAAAAGCCTCCACCGGTACATTGTCCATAAAGATGAAAATATAAATCTTTAATTTGCACATATGGATTCTAAAAAACGTTTATATATTGATACTATAAGATAATCTTATGGTGTATTATGATTTCTAATTGTAAGGGCATTAACACTACATCTACTATCATCACTATATCTTAACGCAACATTTTGCTCCCGGCTGCTACCTGCAACAAAGAAAAATTCATTTTTACGCTGAAATTAATATAATTGTGATTCTGTTAAAATTCAATAAAAGACACCTATGGTATTGGTAACATCTATTATTTCTATAGCCTAATTCGTGATCCGAAGATATATTGCTTACCTGACAAGAAACCTTCTAGGTAAACGCAAAATATTGCAGATGATGAATCAAGGTTAAAAGTATCCTATAAATAAAAGGAGAAAGATCAGTGAAATCAACAGATAAACCATTCGGAAGTCTCTATAAGTTTCTAACTAAACTTATGAAATGCCATTTTCAATAAAACTATATTCTCAAAAGCCGTGTCGTTCCGCTTGCATTGCCACTAACCGTTGTAAGAACTAAATAAAATTGTTCGTTTTGTAGCAGTTACTAATGAATTAAGCACAACTTGAAAAGCCTACCAGCACGTACCAATAAACCAATATCCGAAAGCATCTCTTTAACGTCGCCTTAGCTATTCTCAAAAGAGGAACTAACAAGAGGACAAGTGCCTGCACGTACCTGAATGACAAACCTTTTTTACTTAAATCGATGTTTAACAAAATGAAAATTATAGCGGAGTCAGATTAACTGAAACATGCCCTTCCGTTGCATGAACAGAAATAAGCAAATAATACATTAGCGCGCTTGACAGATCAGTTAGGCTACGGTTCACATTTAGAAATAAGTCGGAGAGGGAGGAAACGATTATATGTACATAAACTATCTTATCCAAAGCTGTTTAGCAGGCGGCAAAATGTTGGATCTTTTTTGTCAACCCTTCTCGCTGCCATTGTTATTATAACGTATTATGACGCACTAGGTCGCCACAGTTACGCCTTCATCCGGCGCGTCATTACAGCAGCAGCGAGTAGAGTACATAGTACTGACTAAATATTAATACATATCACAACAATATAGAGGGACAACAAGAACGTATGCGCTATAAGGCCATAGTTGATTACCGCACACCATTGCCTGGCTCCTGTTTCTTTAGGGTAATCAAAAACACAGTATCATGACTTTTATAATCAAACATATGTTTTTATATCTGCTTCCTTATAAACTTTCCTGTTAGTCGAAAGTTCCGGCTTTCAATTGAAGTTGCATCATTATGTGCTCGTTGAGTATCGTCTATTTCTAATACGTTTAGGACTTCGTGGTTCGGCATAGAAATGTGTGCACGCAACGGCTGGGTGGCTGGATATCCGAAGTGTCCTCCTAAATGAGTATTGACAGGTGGTAATCGCGCTGTTGTTACCTAAGTTCTTCCCTTCTGTGACTCTGTTCACCTCCTCTGCATGCAATAAGAGACTAACCAGTCTTTCGGCCTGAAGCTTGGATACACGATGTCTCTGTTGACGTTCGTAGTCTGAGCGTTCACTCGCATACGTGACATACCAACCATCTTTAACATAGCTCGCTGCCGTCGAACTGAAAGCCAACGTCGCCTCGCCTGATGGTGGCAACATAGCCGTTTCTGCACTTCCCTCAGAACCCCACTTGCCCAACAGATAGATCCGTTTCCGATAAATATCAACCACTAAGGTGACATATATCTCGTTAAGCTAATACTAGTGTGCTTCACCAGGGATATAGTAGAACACCCCCTGTATCGAGCAATCCTCGACCAAGGGCAACGGGGTCTGTTGTAGACAGACCAATACGTAGTTCACATGATATAAGCCCTTGCCGTTTGGGGGGGGGGGGTATAGAACTTTGCCCACGTGTACGGGACTCCTTATAGGTTGGTTCAGAAACATCGTAGTACTGGTCAAAGACTCTGCTCTTGCAGGATATTGTGGCTTTGAACAGTGATATCGAATTAGTTTTGGCATTTGGACACCAGTTAGTGGTACGTAGCCTTCATCCTCGGTCGGGTAATAGCACAACCCGTCCGCAATAGGCAGCACCACGAATCTGAAGGCCTTGGACAGCCAGTGGAAGCATTGGGAGTATTAATAATAGTAATAGTCTTAGATTGGTAGCAACGTTAGTATCGCTCACTGCCTAGCTCACGCTTCCACTAATCCTCCAACGTGATTCCGGTGTGCCGTCTTCTTTGATGCTGCTGGATCCCTCGGCAACGATGCTTTCTCTACTACTTTTCCTTTTACTCTGCTGTACATCTTCGTTTTCCCTCGTTTTCTTTCTCTCTTTGCTTGAGTTCTGTCCGCATGTATTGCTTTTGCAGCGAATAGAAAGGACAGCGCGTATGAAGTGAAGGACTCATGAAGGAAGACTTGCTGACCCGATCATCTGATGAATGCATTATTGGAGATTAATGAAGAGCATGGCTCCTGCTAAGAACTCAGCGACTCGGCCTAGTAGCAGTAAAGGCTAGACCCGAATCAAGTCGACACGAGTCGACTCGTTCTCGGTGCTCGCTTTTTCCTCTCACTCTTTCTCTGCCCGTCTGCACTGATGCGACCCCACCATCCTGATGTGATTGCAGCGCCGCGTTTGCCAAGGCGAAAGCTATAAAGAGAGAATTCGGCCGACGTTATAAAAGGCGAAAACACTGATGGCAGTTGGAGGATGTGCGATCACGCGGCAAGGGACAGTCAGAGGGACAGATAGGCAGTTGGCCTGCCGCTAAGCTGGCCAGTCGGTCGGTTAAAATTGCACTTGGACAAATACAACTACGGTGTTGGCGCGCTGGCCGCGTTTCAGTTTCGTATGTATTCTCAACGAATACCTCTACTTGCACTACTACACTAGTCAAAGGGTACCAGGGCTAGGGGTGGACGCAAGTAAAAGGCCAAGAAGGGGAGGGCATGACGCAGCAGACTACATATACAAGCACGCACCAAGATGTGTGTATTTTCATTCGTTACCTAAGCCACCTATACTTTTTACTTATCTAGCAAAACAAATTCGACCAAGAGTGACTGCAAAAAAGCTTCCCCTCCCATGTGTGCATGAATCCCAACACGGATGCAATGATGAAAAACTCTGGGTCTTGGCCTGACATGTTTTACCGCTGCCTATGCCTGAGCCTGCCCGGGCATGCTCCAATGTCCAGCACCTCGATAACCCTTACTAATTAAATATGAATAGATTAGTGGGAACCGTCCGAGATAGAGTCACCTCCCTCATATGTTCACGTATCTGTAATAGCACCTGGTTTAATAAAGAAACCCGAAGAAGCATTACCAGCGACTAAATCTGTGGACATCGAGGGTGTATAAGAAAGGGTAACATATACATAGATCTCTGTGTTTGCATGCGTGAACATAGGGTTGTCTTAGCTGATTTGTGTTTGTGTTCACTGGTGCATACCTACCTTTGGAATACACTGTGGCTGTGTTACAATAAAAACTACACTATGCAATAAGTACGGTAAATGAGGGATGAGAAAAAAGGCAAAGGGCGGTCCACAAAGAACGACAGTACCAATAGGGTCCGCCTGAAATGTGAGTGACTCTGAATCCTTTTTTTAAGCGACCGACGACAACAGCGTCTTGAGGGCCATCAGTATTAGTGGATATGGTATTCTGATAACGTACCTGATAGTAGGAACGCGCTTCGAACGACATTGCAGACACGTCACTTGTGCTTTCGTATCGCTTGCTTTAGGCGAATATCCGGTTTCTCTCTCTTGTCCCTACCCGCTTTCGCTAGATGCCGTCTAATGCGTACCAATACAAAGTAGCCTTAGATCAGCTTTATCGTCTTCCACTTGTCCATTTTTAAGTGATGATCTATTCAACTTAATTGTGAAGGTGATCGCTGTCATCAATCAAGGGACAGCCAAGACTAAATATTACAGTCAAGCAAGTATCAGGAGCAATATACAACATGTGGCTGGCTGTCCTGTGACCTCAGGCCGGTAATATCATTGGCTACGCTACTTTATTTGCCGTCATACTGATGTGTGTCATAGGACCGATGCTGAATAGGTTTCTGCTGTCGTCATTGTTACGTATGGGAAGAACATGCCTAGGAAAATGGACTGTGGGTTCATTAAAGCCCTAAGATGATTACCTCAAAGGACTAATGGCCGGCCAAATGTTTAATCTGAGAGTAAAGGATCTGTTCAAAGCTACAAACACTTTACCGAAAGGTGCGTCGTTTTATTGACCGCCTCATCTTCTATGGGTAGCGAGGAACTCAAGATATCAAAGTTATAATCTGCAGTCACTTATAAACGTAATCACTCGACCAACGCTCGCCGTTGTCCGATTTACAGAAGACATTAAGAAAGCACTGAAGAGGACACGAGCACGGCAATGGAAGATATAGATGGATGTGTTCGGGTCATTATCATGTCCGGATGGCTGTCTCGAAATATTGCCGCCCTTTAGTCAAAGGCTGCCCAGAAGACAGGTAAACGAGTTATATTTTAGGTTCGCAAATGGCACCAGCTGCCGCTTTCCAGACACAGCTTACCTAGATGATGTCGTAGTTCTATTATTGCTAACAAACCGATAACGGTGCGGGGGACCCAAGCCAATTGAAAGAGGAAATATGACAAAAAAATAAGACTCCTGATATTAATATGATAAAAGACAGAAGCCACGACAAACGCAAAAGTGGTACTATCAAAAAGACATCAGTGGCTAATCGCTTTGAGGTTCACGTGATCACTATCACGAGGTCGGAAAGTGGCGGGAATCGTGGTAGAGGGGCTGCCTATTTGAAGCAAACGTAAAGTACATCACCCCAATTGCGTCGACCGGAAGCGACTTGAAAACCAGCACCAGTAGCGCTCGAACCGTACAGTATTGTCCTATATAGTGGCCACATCGGCAAAAAGAACTAGGTGTCAAAAAACGGCCCTGGTTCGATAGGAGACTTTGGGCAGACACGAACCGACGGGATAAGAATCGTATGTGGAAGCAGACGGCACACACCGAAAGCGAACCAAACAAATGGGCAAATGTACTATATGTTTGATTCCTTTTCTGTTTCGAGTCCTTTCGGAGCTTTCTTTCTTCCTCATTTGAGGAAACCCAAACGAGGATGGCCGCGTTAATAGCAGCCGCCAGAGAAGCAACAGATGATTGGAATACATACTCGTATAGGAACAATGGCGGCAAAAGCACAAGCTTCCTAGCAACTGTCTAGTAAAGAATCGGCAGGCTGTCGACGTACCGGCCCGGTTTGATTGGGGCCAGGTCGTCTTCCCTTTTCTTTTCCTTCAGTCAAATCGAAATCGAATGTTTACAAGGGGCAAAGAAGGCTAGACGAATGAACAATGCCCAGGCCAGCTGAAACAGGACACGGCTGGAACGGATAGAAATACTCCAACGGTGCAATGAAATAGAGCTGCAGGAGTCTGGCCACACCAAGAAATGAGTAGGCCAACGGAGCTTACGAGAGGAGTAGGGGGTCATATTTCGTTGGGGTAGATGCAGGCTATGAAGGTTTTGAGGAGGAGCAAGGCTCTACTAGGAGGCAGACGATGGATGACAGTGTTCGGCTGCTGCTATGCCTCAGTCGTTCTGAGCCGTCGTTGAGTAAGACACAACGGATATACGGGGATAGGATATATCTGAGGGTTGAAGCGGCAAGTTTCGGCTCAGCCGTTTTCGGATAGACAAAGAAATGGGGCCCAACGGTCCGTTGCCTGATGACCGGTCACCCATAGATGACGGCTCCTTAGAAATAGACGAAAGCTTCTGATGAGAGCGGAAAGGGCGTGCAGCAGCAACGGATAGGATGAGTCGTTTGCGAAAGAGGAGGGAAGAGGGCTTGAGGTGGTTTAAGCAATATGAAAAGACAAACTGGCTAGAAGAGCTTTCACTGCTAAAGATGGTGGTCGTGGTGCTAACAGTGGGAGTGCTTAGATTCCTAGTGGCAGGAGTCAGAGCTTATGATGAGAATGGCCGAGGTACGTGGCTGGCCAACAGGTCACAGATAGTCAGTCGGTCCGTTTGGCTGCTGCAGAAGGGACATCAGGCGCCTCGCAACTCCGCCAGTCTTCTCACGTTGCTTGAACTGGCCTAACCTCCGTTCGCTGTTTTATTTCGCGGAACGGTGAGGATAGCAAGGGCGGATCAAGGGCTTTCCTCTATCTGATCTAGCGATTTGGAGAAGGGCGGTTGATAACGCCCGTGGAAACAGGCTCGGGGACAGAGCGGTTGAGAAACAACCCTTGGACATCTAGTACGAGCAGTATCGCTTCTGCTACTGTTTACTCTTCTGCCAGCAAGTGGTCTGCAGAAAACTTGCTCTTTCCTTCATTTGCTCACTTCACTAATAGAACTCGAAGTTCTAGCGTGGAACACATACGAGGGACGAACAACAGGCGGCAGCAGAGACTACGAAAAGGACCGAATTAGGGACGAACTGTCGAACCCTACAAAGAAATGTGAACAATATATTGCAAAGCAGCCAAACATAGATAAGACAGACAGAAAGAGAGAAATGAGGGTGAAAGGGGGAGATCCGGAAAAGGCAGAAGATTGTCGGAGATGCTTGGCGCCGTCTCCAGCAAACACTGCAGAACGCAGAATCATCAGAAACGTTGAAGTCCAACGGGGTTTGTCATCAGGCTTTGTCGTTGTTGAAACTGCTCAGATATCACAGTAGCCGGCGCCGCCTAGGGCTGCTCCTCTAGCAGTTTATACGAGATGGCTGCACTTCCAGCCACTACTCTCGACGTTCCGAAAGAAGTCTTGGATGACGTTTACGCTGCCTTTGTCCTTTTTGGCAAGCGCTTGTCCACTAAACCAACAACGGATCGTTCAGTACATTGGGCGCCTTGCCTTTCGCCACCGAAGAGGAGCAATGAAAGGAACACGGGCTGTCTTAAGTGCATGGTCTTCTCTATTTGGCCTGTGCCAACTCCACGGCCTCTACCATAAGCTTTCTGAGGAGGCGGTTAGCCAAAAAAGGGAGCCTTGAAAAAAAGGTGGGAGAAAAAAGATAGGTTTCTTGAACCGTAGAGTTCCACGGACTCTTAGAGACAAGCCAAATGCTGATCACAGAGCCAATTACCACTTGCGCTTCTATTGACCTCTCAGTCGAGCGGAGGCGGTCGTGAAGGGGGCGTCCTAACTCGGACTCCACGACACCCGCCCTCAGATGCTTTAGCAGTCAGCGTGTATCGACTTCGGGATTGAAAGGAGAGTGCTGCTTCACTACAAAGTTGTTTTTTTGTCGATCCTGCTGCATTAGGAACTGTACGGTAGAATGCTTGCCTCGAAATTATCTACTCAAAAGGGCCAATGAAGCGGGCTTGGCCCACGCCTCGAATGTCGATGCTACCGAAGAGTTCCAATTCGGCTTGGGTCTCGTCGATCCTAACTCTAAGTGACTACGATTAATGCAACTATTACAGCTAAAGGAGGATGGGACTGAACTGATAGATGAAATGCCGTGTCCCCTGAAGCCTAGCTATCGAGGAATGGTTGTAAGTGAAGAATCATAAGAAGGTCTTTCTTCAATAAGGAACTCGCCAACTCCGTGTGGGTCACGAGCGTCGCGGGTACCGAGTGGACTATGTGCAGAACAACTTGACCTCTGACAGTCAGGCGCGTGAAACAAGGTTTATGTCTTGTCTCTTGAATGATACATAGCTTCATCAAAAGGGTCGCCGAAGCGTAATCCGCTTCATTTGTTACGAGGACCCCTGTTTTATCCCTGCCTAGAAGATTCGATGAACAAAGGCGGGACGTTATAAACAACTGAGTTGAGATTGTTTGATACTCCTGAAATTCGGTTAGGTCTTCCATCCAAAATCGTTAAGGTGTTTTGAGTGGAATTAATGGCGTGACCAATATAGACAGCAACAACGGAAGTATGTTGTGTTGTAGACTAGATTTGTGGTGCTCCATAGTAATGTCAAGAGAGTCTCCGGACTAAAAAGTTATTAGGCGTTCTACGGGCGACATTGGCTGCAAAAAAACTGGTATAGGTAGACATGATCCTATTTTTTATCTATAAACCTTAATGTTTACGCTATGACTGTATTATAATAGTAAAGCTTTGTTGCATTCAGGTTAAGAACGACTATTACAAAAGCGGTCTGCAAAGAAAAATCGGCATGAGTTGGCTTCGAAAGTATGGTGTTTTTTAGTAGACAAAATCTAGTAAGGCAATGAATCTGTTTCAACCCGTATAGGACATCAGTTTAGCTTGCATCTGAACAGCCATAGAGAGCTGGTTCAGGCCCGTAATATAATACATAAAAAAATTTTATTATTTGAGATAAACAAATTGAAAGAATCACTTTAGGTCACCTGAGCACTGTTTCTCTTTCAGCATCACTCTGAAATAGGTAAATCCGCTTATGGCGATGAAGGATCTGGAAAGATAAAAATTAATTTCCGCTAAAAAAATAATTAATAAAACAATTACTAGGTAAACATCTTTTAACGGTCTAAGAATAATGCTTCTCTAATCATCTCTTCTGAGTAGCTGATTTGGGTCGCTTTTGTCGCAGAAAACTGTTCAGGAACATGCTTTTAATGGAACTAACTTAAAATTAGTCGTGCTTTCAGCAAACGCTTTTTTCTTATCTAATTTTTGCTATATGCAATAATCAGAACATCTTTTCTTCTAAGGACCTTTCTATTGATCTTGATCCAGTAATTCGAAGATATTTATACAATTATCAAATGTACGAACATTATATACAAAACCTAAATATATATATATCTTTCCTGGCTCTTAGTTTAAGAATAAATATGTCATATTAATCGTAGCAATAACGGAACTTAGACAGCGGAACAATACGCTGAATTTTAATTTAATTTTACTCTCGGAGCATAATAAAATTTCCGTGCAGACTTTTTCAAAATAATTCAGTGTATATATTTAGTAATTTTTTTAGTAAAAAAAAAACTGAAAACGTAAAATAAATGAGAAAATATATTTATAACTATTATATATAAATATATAACTATGTCTGTCTACTTGTAAGTTTCCGAAAATGGGATAAACTTTGCCTTTTTTTTTGGCTGTTTTTATCTCTCAGTATTTCTTCTTCCTTATTCCTGTTGTGTATTAGCTTTTCTGCGCTTATCGCTAATGGAATGTCTTTCTTTGCATGGAAAACTGATATCCTATCAAGTACGTGTAACAATAGCCGGATCTTGCAGACTTCACACGGCGACAAGGGCAGAAACACAACCGCGTTGATGTCTCCTCGACGTGAAGGTTTCAAGCCATAAACCACCTGCGTTCAATACATTTCCGTCATGGAAATGCATATGCACTTTCTGCGTGACGACTTTCTGCTGAGGGTGCAACGGTAAAGTGATGAGTACTTTATATTTGTGAGGGCTCCATTTTTGTTTTCGAGGCGGCTTCTCTGGTATCGACGAACGTCGTGCACAAGCGTTTAGTCTTGGGCATCGCCGAGCCACTTACTTTTTCAGTATATCAAGCCTTGCATACATGCATTGCTTTCTTTATCTCTTATATACTTGCCAGTTGCCATCTGATTTCTCATAGGCTTATCATTTGATTTCTGCTTTTTTTCCATTTAGCTTTTTCTCTCAGTGTCTTCGTTCCCGTTCCCTATGTCTGCCTATTTTGGATCACTCCTCGACCCTAAGAGGGTTTGATGCGATCCTTCAAAGCGATTCGACTCTGCCGTCACCAGGGATTCGACAGTAAGCCTAAATCTTATACTGAAAATAAGGTTACTTTTAGCTCGAACTGCCGAGGAGGCGTCGGGTCTCACCCGAAGGGTAGCCTAAAAGCATAGATTACTGGTCGAACTCCTATGTCTTGCTGACATGAGAAATGAGTTAGAAGTTCCATTCGTATATCGTATGAGAAAGGTCTGTCTTTCTTGTGTACGTGTTTCTACTTCAGCAGCTGCTGCTGCTGCAACATAGCAGTACTTCTAATGGTGTACTGACCTTCGCCTTTTAAGAAATCAGCCCTTCACTTCCGCTCACCAGAAACGACGCACCGCTCTTTTTTCAGGCTTCGATCCGATCCCGATTGCATTTACAGACAAAGCGAATACTTGGTTCCGTAGTTTAGCGGCTAGGGCAGCTATCGCTAGATATTTGGCCGACATCGCCGGTCCTCCTGTGTGCTTTGATATCCCGTTACATTGCTATATAAAGAGATTTGGCTTCATCCTTTCTCTCTTTTTTATCTTTCGTATTTCTGTGCGGACATATTCCGGATCACTGTGACTTGCCCACACGCTAAACCTTTTACAGTTCCCGGTGCAGCTTTTCATGACCCCCCCCCCCCCCCCCCCTTACGACCACCCCGATGTATAAGCACCCACTATGTAGCCGCCCTTCTACAGATGTTTTATCTGTTCGTTAAATCTCAGAAGGACTCCCACACTATTGGGGGCCCTCGCACCGACTGAGACCGCCACGTTTGTCTCTGTTCATTCTCGCGCATCAAAAAGAGATCAGCAATCTTTTCCCCTTTTGGCCGTTTCTACTAGTACAGGCGACGGCTGCTTGGCTGCGTCTACTGCCTCGGTTAACCAGCCGTCGCAACCTCAACCACGCGGCTATGAGACGGTGGCCCTCATATTCGTGTGACCCGCTGGTAGCTCAACACCGTGCCATGGCTAAATAGGGTGAAAAGTGGGAACGCCTGGTAGGACGCGGGAAATGACGAGGCCTTGCCTAGCGACAGTGGGAGACAGCTGAATCAGTCACGTCTTAAGTAGCTTAAGATTCTCACGTCTTAAGGTTCAAGGTGGGCACGCCAACGGCATAGAAGGAGAAGGGTAAAATGTGCCTGCGATATCCGGGCGGGGGAATTGGGCCGAAAGCCCGAGGAAGAGTTGAGACAAGTGGTGGTCACAAGGCTGTGAGGATTTTTTGCCGCGCTGCACTCATCCAGGTTTGCTGTATTTGTATATATCTCCATCTTCATGTGCACGCGATTGGGTGAATGTGTCCGGTGCACGTCAGGGCGATAACTAGCAAGGAGTAAAAGGCGTGATGGTATCATGTAAGCAGCTATCGTAATGCATGTGCGGCTACGGTGATAGTAACTAGTATGGCCGATCAACGGCGATGGAAAGCGCAAAAAAACCAGGGGCAGAAAAAGCTAGATTTTTCAAGGACCGGCTGCGACACTTGTGCCAGAGCTCAAGGAAGAAGGCGACTGGGGTAAAAAACCAAGAGCCACTGCGTAAAGACTGTGCAAGACGTGTCGCGAATATCTCCGGAAGCTGGAACTCGTAGGCGTACTGTAGAATGATTAACGTCACCACTGCGAAACCTGTCGCGGCTGCTGGCACTGTTTAGTTTTGCGATGCATTTGCGACGGCGGCGGTGGCGGCGCCATCAATGATGGCAGCAGGAGCACCGTTGCTTAAGTCTTTTCGAGGCAGTAAATGAGGAGGAAACGTTCCTCTTGATCTAAATCTCCTGTACCAAAAAATGCTCGGTGTAGGTCGTTTAAGCTAGCTTACAAGAGAAAGCAGAAATGAAACGACAAGGTAATTCCAGTCGATATATGTAGATATACAACATATGCATATGTTCCGATAGCTTCCAATTCCTTCTATAGGTCAAACTAGACCATGACAAGCTGAATCTTGCCATGGCCCTCCAATTAAGTGAATCCAACAAATAATACGAGCTTGCAACGTGTGATAACTTGAGTTGGAAGGGATAAACGTCGATATCTTCTAGCTCGGGCAGCTGCCTTCTATGGTAATGACGCAGCATGCATTGGTAGTCGCTGTTGTAAGGGAAGTGAAAGTAGTCTCTTTGTGATTTTGGATAGAGTTCGTTTAAGAAAAATAGGTTCAATGAGGGATGAAAGTTGCATCTCGTGCACAACACATGAAGAAACGTGTTCCTTAAACGTCTGTGCCGCAAATAATCAGGACTTACTGCTTTGTACAAAAAGGCCACTTCATTTTCTATCTATCGAACCCCTACACACATTTTAAGCTGTACCTATGTGATGAACTGTCAATAAGAAACTAATATCAGGCTTTTTTTGCGCCGCTATGATAATCGATCAGTGTTGATGCATATCTGTATGTATGCCCTGTGCCACTTGAGTGCTTGCCTCAGAACGCGGCGGTTAAAGCTCAAGCTAAGATTACTGCTTACTACTGGTAGAGATCTTTTAACTGAACGTGCCGCTGACATCACTATCTTTGGCCTTTGCTTGCGAGTCCTTCTCAGACGAGCGTTCCTCAGAGCTTTTTCGCGTGGTTGTGCCGTTGCGCAAGCCGCTAGTGCCAAATATCTCCGCAGAGAAATCGTCTTCATAAATCTATTTGGCGATTATCGTTGGAAAAGAGGAACAAAGGTTTATAAAAAGGAGGGTAGGAGCAACGTT
The DNA here is from genome assembly GCF_002443255.2 of Varroa destructor. NCBI lineage: Eukaryota > Metazoa > Arthropoda > Arachnida > Mesostigmata > Varroidae > Varroa > Varroa destructor. The sequence goes on from NW_019211457.1 coordinate 4,070,925, forward strand.
GGAGGCGAAACGCGCACCGCACACGAAACTCTTCTACCCAAAATGAAGCCAAGACAACACGCAAAGCACCGAGGAGATTATGTATTGAGTCCACAGGTACAGTTCAGGGGGCTCGAAATAGCTGATGGAGGGAGCAATCGCTCGTACTTTTGCCACGGCTGGCGCTGCAGCGCCACTTTTGAAGGAAACCTAATGGCGATCTTGACGGGTCCTGGGTGGTGGTACGTCAGTTACAAGTGGTCTCCTGCAGGAAAACGAAAGAAAAAGCCTCTTACTGACCGCCGGCTGACGTCCAAGACTAAAAAAAATCGAAGAAATCAAATGGCATGATGGCTCCAGGAAACCACCGCCCGCAAATGTAAGGCAAAGGGACTTAGAGGGAAACTAAGGCAAGAGCCACTAAACGAGAAGAAGTAAATGCGAAGGTGGAAATATTCATCGAGGAGTTGAAGGCACTCACGGCACGACTGAACATAACGAGATTTTCACTAGACCTTTCCACGACAGGAAAATATTATCTTTCCACACTCGAAGGGTTAACGAAAATGTGCCGCTCATCTCTTGTCGGTCGGACAGTCAACCAAACGTGATTGTTGCTGTTGGAAATTTTGTAATAAAGAATAGAAAACGAACAGAAGAACGAAAAGAAGCTACAGCTGGAACAAACAAGCTTTATTACCGTAACTCTTATCAGCCTAGCCCTTTTGATCTATTTCTCTCCGATTAAATGCTCATATTCCTTTAATCAGGTAAAGTTATTCCAGGCCACATAGTTTGACCAAACACTTAATATATTTTCTAAAAAAGCAACTTCATTTGATACGTAAGCGTATGATGCATTATCTGCTCAGTGTAATTCCATTGTTTGTTTGAATCAGTTATCGACGCAATGACTGTCGTCTTTTGGGTTCTGACCCTTCCGTCAGCCATCATCTGAAACGGCAGTGCGGTACCGTAATCCTGCCAGCAGAGCAGCCAGAGGCCCTGCGTTATACAGCAGGCATCGTTCTTACAGCAACCGATTCCAACATTTTTAAAAAAAAAACAAAGTAAATTGGTATTCATATCTCGAAAGCGTGCGCGTATATGGAAATAACGTTACGGCCATGTTATACTGTTGTCCCTCATTCCATATGCAATCTCTGTAGTACCCAGTCTTGTACGCCTCAGCACGTATCTATTTAGTGGTCGTTGTTTGTCGCTACCGTCGTCATTTGCGCTATCTCTGTTCTTGTAACAGACCTAAAAATGGCCAAGTCAACTCTCGTCAAGCGGCGAACAAACACAAGAAATTGCTCGCCCGTTAATCAGTTTCATCATGTGCCATTATTCTTGCCAGATGCGACCGAGCGATCAAAGCCTAATGTCAATATAGATCGAATTCAGACCCCGCCCTGACTACGAATACTCGAAAGTGGCATGCTGTTCGTGGTGGAGTACTTGACTACACAGGCCCGTATATGTATGAAATAAGAGGCATAAACCAGATGAGAGTATAGCTTTCCATTTGAACAACGTAAGCCGACAAGGGCGTCCATAAAATAGAGCTCCTAGAGAACCCAATAAACTTGTAGCTTTTTGGCAAGAAAGAGGCAATACTGAAATAACGCCATCTCGATGGTAGAGGCATTGTTGAATAGAAGGTATACGTATACAAATAGAACTCTCCCACGTCGTTCTTTCGAGACGAATTAAACGCGCTAACAGGCATCTTAAATAATTGGGTAGGTTCGCTCGATGACAGCTAACAGAGTACTGCTGAAATGTACGTTTGGATTTCGGGGAGTAGCATATACTTGTGTATATCTAGTCATAAACGGACCTCCAGTATATTGTTACTAATTATTATCAACGTTGTTGTTGATTTGGGATTTTCGAGAAGTGTGTGCACCTACATGCTTTCACCGTTGCTGCTAATCTTTTTAAACGAGATAATAAGTTATGTTCTGTCTATGCTTCTCGCTCGGTCTCTTGCTATACTATTCTGGCTCGTACTATTATAGTACCTGTCTTATGTCGTGCCGAATTCAATCATGCGGATCTCCCTATAGAATCTGTCCTTTCTATTTTCCCGTGGCAAACAATGGACTATGATCCCTACCGTGGCCTATCATGCATTTCAATAAATAAGTTTGTCAAACCGGAAAATATCTCAACTTTAAGGTAGCAATGTTTTCACGTTTTTCCCTTGAAGGTGATATATCAAAAACTAAAATTCAAAACTTCTACTCTTTTTGGTATTTAACTGTAATGATCTCTGGGTTTGCGCACCGTAAAGGTTTCACTGTGGCCACATTTGAGTACTCATCGCCTATCGACGGTTTCGAAAAGATTGCCAATCTATCTATTTTTTTTTGTTTTAGCCAAAAAGCAATTTTTCAAACGTTTTTATCAGATCCTCAACGACTACAAACTTTGCAACACAGCTTTAATGCACTTCTGATTAAAATATAAAGGAGTTAAAGAAAATTAAAATGTTTGCCTTTTTGGACGATACTGCAGGGCATTATCGCATGGTTTTTGTATGCTAATAATAGTAAAAAAAGATGTTTCACTCACATAGTAACATTGAATCAATAAATAAAAACAGGTAAAACTAATTACATACACTATAATTGTTTTTTGATTAACAATTTAGCCGAATTTAGCGGTAGTTTTTTATGCCAAAAGCCATACGCTTTGTGGTGAACATCCCTCGAGATAATTATGGTGGAGCATCGGCCAAAGGTCCTAAAATACTTCGACGCACAGGAAGGCTTAACTTTAGCGAGAAAGTGAATCGGAGCTCCTCCTCCTTAACACTAAGATCTACATAGCAAAAGCTGGACTTCAAGCCTTTCTAGAGAACAAAAAAGCAAGTTGCCGAAAATTGTGTTCAAGAACATTCGCAGTACTTTCTTGTATCCCTTTTTCAACGAAGTCATAAAATTGCCCCTTTACCTGAACCGATTGTTCCTCACCGCAATTACTTCGTTACCATTTTACTTTTAGTCTGCTAATTTTTTTTCTGCTAATTCTGTTTTTCAAGGCTATCTATTTGTATTTCAAGTTCCCTCCCTTTTACTTAGTAAACTGCGAGCTAATAGTCTATTGTTATCATCATTAGAGCTTTATAAAAACGGGTACTGAGAAAATATGAGAAAGTAAAGACCAGTCGACGTTTCGAGCAGTCGAGCTTAACAGTAAATCTACGATAGCCGCTAAGTGTGAAGACAGTGAGATAATATTTTTCGGTCTCCTCTAAAGTGATTTGCGGCCAAGAAAGTACGAGACATGTTGGAGCAGCTTGAATTAGGATTGTCCATCGACCCTTAGATGAGGATTTATACTACTAGCCTTGAAATCTTCTCAAATGCACAGACTTACATCTACGAGAAAGACTCGGTGATAGCTAGGCTGCACTCACGCCGATATTTATCTAGAAAAAAAAAGCTATTTGTTCTAGAAATATATTTTAGTGACGTTAGATAATGAGATTGATCTGGTTGAGATGCCTAGTAGGCTGTAGTACCTTTGGCACATTAGCCAAGGGGTAGCGTTTAAATGACTTGGCACAACCATATATA